>NW_020956541.1:0-23143 GCF_003031625.1 Empidonax traillii
TCCCCAGTTGCCTAACTCTATAATTCGCATACCTCACTCCCACCACCAGGTGCATGTTCTTTATGCTTCAGTTCCTTTCCATAATTGTTTCTATTTAATCTTGCATGGCTGGTACATTCCGATCAGAGGCCTGGTCAGAGGCCTGGTCTACACAGAAACCCTTAGCCATTTTACTACTAACTCAGAGATCATTGCAACACCAACACCAGCCTGGCTTGAGTCAGTTGCATTCTCCTTGCTCCTCGCAGAATTCACTCTTCATTGTCCTGCTACTTTACTTCCTGCAACATACAACTCAGAACACAAATCATCTTTCCCCCAAGATTAAATCTCCTTGAGGCACACATCAGGTCTCCCCATCTTCCTGCATTCCCCACCAGGTACACCCTGGTCCCTGAGCAAAGACAATCCCATGGATGGGTTTGCCTTTTCCTGTGGGAGGAGAAACCCACACCGACTTCCCAAGACACTTCCCCATGTGAAGTATGGGGACTTTATCTTCTCCCACAGTGTGTAGGGGTTTTGTTTTGGCAGGACCAGGGTGGTTGGCAGATCTCTTAGTGTTGACCAGCCAAGTGGCTTCAGCTAAATTTTCCTCCCAATGCTTCCATGTCCTATTACCTAACACTCTTAACATAGTCTTCAGCAGTCCATTTTACCTCTCAATCTTCCCAGAGGCTTGTGGGTGATAAGGGATGTGATAGATCCACTTGATGTCACATTTCTTTGCCCAAGATCTTATAAGATTATTCTGAAAATGAGTCCCATAATCTGATTCAATTCTCTCTGGGGTCCCATGTTGCTACAGAATGTGCCTCTCGAGGCCTAAGATGGTGTTTTGAGCAGTGACCTGGTTTACAGGATAAGTTTCCAGCCAACCAGTCATTGCTTCCACCCACCATGGTGAATATGTAGCTCTTGCCCTGGCATGTTCGTGGCAGTGGTCCAATGTAGTCAATTTGCCAGGCCTCACCATATATGAAATCCAGCCACCGCCCTCTATTCTGGGGAGATTTTACTCGCATGGCTTGCTAAATTGCCACACACATTTCACATTCATGAATAACCTGTGTGATGGCCTCCATGGTCACGTCCAACCCTCAGTCACGAGCCCATATGTATGTCGCATCTCTTCATAGATGTCTTGATGTTCCATGGGTGTACTGGGCTATAAATAGCTCACCCTTCCACTCCCAGTCCAAGTCTACCTGTGCTATTCCAATTTTGGCAGCCTTGTCCACCTGCTCATTGTTCTGATGTTCTTCAGTGGCATGACCTTTGGGCATGTGAGCATCAACATGATACACCTTCAGAGTCATGTTTTCCACCCATGCAGTGATGTCCTGCCACAATGCAGCAGCCCAGATGGGTTTACCCCTATGTTGCCAATTGTCCTCCTTCCATTGCTGTAGCCATCCCCATAGGGCATTATCCAGGAGTCAGTATAGAGGTATAGCAGAGGCCACTTTTCTTGTTCAGCAATCTTTAGGGCTGCTTGGATGGCTTTCATTTGTGCAAACTGGCTTGACTCGCCCTCTCCTTCAGCAGTTTCAATGATCTGTTGTGTGGGACTCTACACAGCAGCTTTCCACGTCCAATGGTTTCCTACCACACGGCAAGATCCATCAGTAAATAGAGCATAGCCTCTTTTGTTTTCTGGTAGCTCGTTATATGGTGGTGCTTCTTTAATAATGCAGTTGGGAGTATTTCCTACCCTGTCTGTGTCTGGACCTCCGATTAGTACATCACTTATTTATTGATAGGTCCTTATTGCCTCGTCTATTGCGATTATAGACACTTCTTGGGCCAGGGCATAATGTGCCAGTGTGGGAGAGTGGTGATAAGCTTTTGGTAATTGAGTAAACGTGTCTTGTATTCCTCCCAAATAAAAGCAAAACATTCTCGGTCATTTTCCTGAAGTGGGACCATGAAGAACATATCTTTAACATCATTGGTGGTTAAAATTGGATGAGCTTGTTCCTGTATTGTGGCAATCAATTCAGCAATGTTAGACACTGCTGCTGTCAAAGGCGCTGTATTGGCATTTAATTTCCTGTAATCCACAGTCAGTCACCGTTTCCCATTTGGCTTTTTTATGGGCCATACAGGAGAGTTGTAGGGGGAATGAGCAGGAACGATTATCTCATCTTCCCTTAAGTCCGATATTACCGGGGAAATCCCTTCTCTGGCCCCCAAAGGCAAAGGATGTGGTTTTACATTAGTTACCTTTCAAGGAGGCAGAGGGGGGGCAGCTTGCAGCAGGTGAAGTAATGAAAAATCTGGACTAAAAGTCCAGTGCTTGCCCTTTAAGATGTCTAAGCCTAGCAAATTAGCAGAGAATGGACCAATGACCATTAATGTCTCAGTGATGCTGACTTCTCCCAGTAGCCAACACTTTAGTTTAGCGGCTGGTTGTGACTGCAGGTTACCAAATGCATCTGCCACTATTAGTCCCTTTTTATCAGACACAATGCCACACCGTACAGCATCATCAGTGTGCAAAGCAGATATCTGTGCCCCTATGTCAAGTAAGTCATAGGGGTCCTATGGAGACCTATAGGAAAGGTTGTCATCCTGTCCCCAGATAAGCTTTCTGTGAACCTTCTAAGGTGTTGCCATCACCCATCCTCTGGCTCACTTACTGGGGATGGCCCAAGGAGTTTCCTGACTCCTGCCCACTTCAATCAGTGTCCCAATAGGTGGAGTGGAAGGCACAGACTCGGGGGAACCTGTGAACCGGGGAGGGTTTGCCTTGGATGGAGAATTTGCCCAGTTTTCAACTAATGCCTTCAAATTTGTGTTAGATTGGTTATCCATAAGGCTTCAGGGAATGCCCTTCTGTATGCCTTTAATCCAGAGGGCATGTCTTTCCCCTTTTGTAAGTGTTTGTTCCTTTTGATGTTGTGCTCCCCTGGGGAGGGGTTTTCTCACCTCCTTTGCCTGGTGAGCAGCGGCAGTACTTTGCCACTCAGCCTGGCAGATTGCGGTCTTGGACTCAGATTTAGAGGGTGCTGGGTTAGGGGGTCCAAAACACCTGCCATAATTAATCAGTTCCTAGGCAACCTCCCCCCATGTCCACATTTTTCCCCTTGGTCTGCCTGAGAATGTCTGATCAAGGGTGGAATGTTCACTGCCATCAGCTAGAGCAGAGTGGATTTGATCTTGCTAGTGAATTCCCAGATTCTTTTAATGATTTTGGGAGAACTGCGTATTAGTGGGGTCAGGAAGTCTGGATCCACTTGCATGGTCATTGGGGAACCTTGATCAGGTTCCAATATGTGCTGATGCATTAATTCGAGACAGGCAGCCTTTTGGACACTTTCAGTCAATTGATCCATAGAAGTTACTATGGCAATTGGATCACCTCTGTCCAGGGGACTCAGCCTTCCAGCCCAATAGGTGGCTCTTTGGGTGAGGGACCAGGGAGCTCTTATTTCCTGTGGTTAAGAAAGCACTAGGTCCCCAATAACCCTTATTCTTAATTACTGCTTATGGAAGACTGGATTTCTTGGATATGTGCATATCTATCAGTGGATTATAGATATGCAAGGAAATCATAATTGGACATATTAAATTGGTGTAATAATGAATGGACAGATTTTCCTTTGAATCCAGAGCACCTAGACAGTGGTTCTATGATTTTATAATAAAGTCTATCCAATCCCAGATCTGTCCACTCCCGGTTCTGTCCCCCGACATGCACCTTCAGGAATTGGGTCTGGGGATGTGTGGGACCCCTTCTTCCTCATCTTCTTCTTAGCATGTACAGTACTTGGAGTTCCTCCAGAGTTCTGGGCTTGAAGGTCACTGTGTCTGTGTGATATCTCCTGGTCCAGGCCAGGGTGCTTTTCTACAATTCTACCTTGAAAAGAAGACTAAACACGCTAACGGTATTTAGAGGGATTGATAAAGGGCAAGGGCAGCTACATTAAAATCTACATTTACTACAGAACTATTTCTAAAATCACAACAACCAGTGAAAACTAAATTGGATACTGCTCCCACCATGGGAGAAACTCTTAAAGCAATACAGCAGGTGAAAATTGGCAAGGCCGTTGGGGTTGATGGAATCCCACCTGAAATCTGGAAGCACGGTGGCCAAGCACTCCATGTTAAGTTTCACGAATTTGTGGTGCGCTGCTGGGAACAAGGTGAACTGCCTTCAGACCTTTGTGACACTGTCATCGTCACCTTGTACAAGAGGAAAGGAGATAAATCAGACTGCTCAAATTACCGAGGTATTACTCTGCTCTCCATTGCTGGTAAAATCCTTGCAAGAATTCTTTTGAACGGATTAATACCCACCATAGCAGAAGATCTTCTACCTGAAAGCCAATGTGGTTTCCAAGCCAACAGAGGTACCGCAGACATGGTATTTGTTCTCAGGCAACTGCAAGAGAAGTGTCGGGAACAGAACAAAGGACTCTATGTTACCTTTGTTGATCTCACCAAGGCTTTCGATACTGAGAGCAGAAAAGGTCTGTGGCAGATTTTGGAACCTTTAGGATGTCCTCCCAAGTTCCTCAAAATGATCATCTCACCTCATGAGGACCAGCGCGGTCAAGTCAGATATGGCGACACACTTTCTGAGCCCTTTCCAATAGCCAATGGTGTGAGGCAAGGCTGCGTTCTTGCACCAACCTTATTCACAATCTTCTTCAGCATGATGCTCCAAAGGGCCACGGCAGACCTCGATGATGAAAATGGTGTCTACATTCGATATCGTACCTATTCAACCTAAGGTGACTGAAGGCCCACACTAAGACCTTAAATCATCTTGTCCGTGAGCTTCTTTACGCTGATGATGCCGCCCTCATCGCCCACACAGAAGTAGCTCTGCAGCGTTTAACATCCTGCTTTGCAGAGGCTGCTGAGCTTTTTGGTCTGGAAGTCAGCTTGAAGAAGACAGAAGTTTTCTATCAGCCTGCACCTCAGGAAGTCTCCCATCATTCCCATATCACCATTGGTGAAACAGAGCTCAAATCAGTCCAGCAGTTTAATTACCTGGGAAGCATCATCTCCTTGGATGGTAAGATTGATGCTGAAATAGACAACAGGTTAGCAAAGGCAAAGAGAGCTTTCAGTAAACTCCATAAAAGAGTGTGGCAAAACAAACATCTGAAGAAAAGTACAAAGATCAGTGTTTACAGAGCCATTGTACTGTCTACTCTTTTATATGGGTCTGAATCATGGGTCATTTACTGCCCCCACTTGTGTCTCTTAGAATGCTTCCATCAGCGCTGCCTCCGTACAATCCTTAACATCCAATGGACTATGTGACCAACACGTCTGTCCTTGAACAGGCAGCAGTCACAAGCATTGAGGCCATGCTGCTGAGAACACAGCTGCGTTGGGCAGGGCACGTCTCCAGGATGCAGGACTGCCGCCTCCCTAAGATTGTGCTCTGTGGGGAACTTGCCACTGGCTGCTGCAACAGAGGAACCCGGAAGAGGAGATACAAGGACTGCCTGAAACAATCCCTCAGCCTTGGCCATATTGATCACCACCATTGGTCTACCCTGGCCTCCAATCGGGAGGCCTGGAGACACACTATCTATAATGCTGCTGCTTTTGAGAACACACGCAGGATTACTCTCAAGGAAAAAAGACAACACAGAAAGAATCACGTCTCGTTTATATCACCTGGGGAGTCTTTCCGCTGTGCCTTCCACAACTGGACTTGTCTATCTCGCATTGACGTTTTTAGCCATCAGCGCACTTGTAGCAAGCGTGGGTAGAGCCCTTCTCAAATCTTCGTTCGTGAAGCCTAGCCATGATGATTTCTAAAATCTATAAAAGTTAAAAAATAAAAAAAAAGCTCAGAGGCATCAGTCCCCCCTTTAGAGATGTCATAGTTCTGATTTTAGCAAGGAATTTTTCTTTCCCTTCCCCCTGCGGTGTGTGCCCTGTGTATAGGCCATCAGGTAGCTATCAGGTAAACAAAAAAATTTGGTCCACTAATGGCCGAGAAATTAGTCTCCTAGGAAACAGGCAGATGAAGGAGCTAAAGTCTACTTTTTTCTCTCGTTTCCGGGGCAACGGGGGAGGAGTAATTTTGGTGGGCTGGGGGTGTGGCTGGCACGCAGGTCGGGAGGAGAGGCTGGTGTGTCGGTGGGCTCCTGCTGCGAGTTGCAGACGCTGCCTAGTCTTTTTTTTCCTGTCGGAGAGTTTACTGTTTGCTCTGCTCTCTGCTCAGCTGTTGCTGGCTGCAGATCCTGCTTAAAGCGAACTCTAACCAATTGAGGATCGTGAGTTTTCTTCCATTGAGAGAACTTTCTGTTTGATTACTGTTTTTTTCCTGCATTTCCTTCCCCCCCCCCCCACTCCCTCTCTCCTGTCCAAGTGTGGGAAGGGAAGGGGAACCGAGGAGTTTTTTTGTTGTTTGTTGGTTTTTTTTCTCTCTGACATACCCTGGAGGGTCTTGTTTTTTTCCCATCCCACGTGGCGGCAACCAGGGATCCCACAGTGCTGCCTGGTGATGGGCACTGGACATTACAAGTTCTGCACCTCCAGTGATCCAACAGCGTCACCTGGTGGCTACTATAGAACACTACAAGTTCTGCATCTCCAGTGACCCAACAGCGCCACCTGATGAATGGTACAGGACATTACAAACTCTGCATCTCTAGTGACCCAACAGCGCCTCCTATTGACTATGGTTAGAATTGCACCAAGGGGCACAAAAATTGAACTATTCCTTTTACTGGTTTATCGGTTTGTTCTTGAAGGGAATTATTGGTGGGTATAGGAGTATTGCTTAGTTGTTTTTACTTGTTTTTTTTTCCATGTTTCTGTTAATACACACATACCTTTTAATAAAGGACTGTTATTTTCCCTTTTCCATAATTTATTTTCCTTCAATCGGAGCCTCTTAATTTTGGATTTTTAATTGAAAAGTTTGGGTCTTTTCTCCTAACTCATCCTCAGCAAAAGACCCTTGTCTCATTTAGACTGGGACAATAGACAAAACTCAATCTTGTCCAATCTCTACCACTTATACCTAGCATTATACCAAAGGTATGACCAACATCTACAGCATCACTTCATGCAATGAGTTATTATACAAATACTAACTATGTATATCACTAATATAAACAGTTGTTTTATCCAGGTCCAGTTTGGTAACCATGAAGTAAGTTTGTGGAGGATGTCTCCAAAGCCCAGTGAGACATCATCAAGAGTTGCCTGATGTAGACTTTGGGTTTGCTTCCGAATTGCAGCCAAATCTTTCTTAATTCTTCCACTTTGGTCTACGTAAGAACAAGCAACTCGTGTTGATGGTTGTACACACGCCTCCTTGTGAGGCTAGTAAAAAGTTGAGGGCCATCCGGTTTTGTAGTACTACATGACACAAACTATGGACCTCCTCTTGTAAGGCCATGATTGCATCTGAAGCCTGATCTTGAACGTGTTGAATAACAGCCGAGATGTTAAAAATTGCCTTTTCTAATTTACTTACTCCTAGAGATGGGATCAGGGCCTTAACCATACTGTGAAAAAACAGGGGACGTTCAACAAGGGGATTGTTGGTTCTTTTTACCCTTTTTGGATAAGTTCTTACCCATTCTCTTTTCATAAGTTTGGTCGAGTACTGTTATGTTTGGGATTACAGCCCCAAGGGCACAGGCCCAATCTTTATTGAGGGGCAAAACTTTCCAGGTTTCATTTTCACAGATCCAGTAACATCCTGAATCCTGTGGAGGAATTAATCTCCAGGGCATTGGTATCATTCTTATTACAGTTTCTGGTTTTACCCCTTTTTTGGATCTGTCTTTATCACAATAGGGAGGGAGAATGAACTTTCCTGTAGCATTAACAACCATGCAGGGAACTGCACAATTTTCTTGATCAGGAATTACGTTGCTTAGGGCTATCGGCAAGTAGGCCTTAATAACCCATCTCCAGGTTCCCGGGATGACCATTTGTGGGGTTTCCCCAAGTCCAACAGTCGCGCCAAAGAATGTTTTATTCAACAAAAGTTCAGTTGCTATACTCATCATTTATTGCTGGCATTTGAGTTCAAATCTAGCAGTCATTTTTGGAATGGATTTTAGATACATTTTGGACTAGGGCCACATGTAATTTTTGGTTCCAAACCCAAATCGTAGTTACCGACTGTACAGATAAAATGTACAGAAGAAACAGTCTAAGCCACATACTCTTCATTGGTGTCAGGCTCTGATTTGTTAGTTGTTCCAGGAACAGAAGCTTTCTTAACTCTGGAATTACGAAACCAGGTCCTTTGCCAGCAACTTTGACGGTGTAGCAAGCGTGGGTAGAGCCCTTCTCAAATCTTCATTTGCGAAGCCTAGCCATGATGACGATGATGACGGTAGTGAGAGAAGTCAGCAGGACTTGGAATGGTTCTCTCCACTTGGCTCGCAGTGGGTCACTGTCCCACCATTTAACGTAGACCCAGTCTCCTGGCTGGAATTGATGTGCAGGGGTGTCCAATTGATGCCGAAAAAGCTTGGAATGTCAACTGCTCAGAGATGTTTTTTTCTCTTAAGCAGCAAGGTATTTATTTAGACAAGTTGGGAGCGAGCCAACTAGCGCTGGACAAACTTGCTCAAAGGCATCGATGCAAAATAGGGTAATTTATGAAGTCTAACTCCATGATTACAACATCCTAACATACATATTCATATGATTTCAACATCTAATCATGCATAGTGATAATAGGCAGAGTCTGGGTGGAGCTTAGGGTGGTGCTTTCCAGATTCTTCTCTTGGTAGTGGTCGTTCCGGCCTTCGCCCTCATTTTGGGGGTCAATTTTCTTCTTCCTCAATATGATCTCCTCAATTAGGTGACCTGAATTCTTCAAGCTTGCAAAATCCTGGCTATGGGCCTTCTATATCTTATTCAAATGTCTATTTTACCTAATTTATTACCTTGTGTATACTACTATTCTTTCTATAATAAGGACTTTGGTCCGGTGAGCAGAACAGAACATGATATTAACCAGTGCTTCTAAAATGTTCTTCTAGCAGAACAGGTAGAACAAACAGGACAAGGTATAGCAGCTGAACTGTTGTTAACTCTTTTTTGTGCCTTTTTGCCATCACAATCCTATGGGTCTGGATAACTCGATGAATCTTTGGAGTTTCTGTAAAGTAGAGCCTAGAGCCATTAAATACTTTTCTAAGTCAACTTTCCCCCTCATGTGAATGTCCTCTGGAGTATGCGGAGCTTGATATGGTCTCCCATATAATATTTCATAAGGACTTATGTTATCTCTCTGCCTTGGTTGGATGTGAATTCTCAGCAGAGCTAGAGGCAAAGCCTGAACCCATGACATGGATGTTTCCTGACATTGCTGTGTCAGTGTGACAGAGTGAAGCTTCAGGCTGTCCACTGAAGGTGTCAACCAGTACTAGTATGTACTTACTTGTATCCCTCCTTGGGTGGAAACTCAGCAAAATCTATTTGCCAATAATCTCCGTGAAGGTCCCCAACACTTATTACCCCTAGCACCACTCTCCTGCTTGTATCAGGATTGTTTTGCCTGTAGATTTCACATTTACTTACTATGGATTGCACAACATCGGTCATACCTGTCCCTATTACTACCTTCTTCAAATGTTTTAGAAGGTTTTCTGTTCCCCAGTGGGTAGCCTCATGTTCCCTCAGAGCTATCTCCCTAAGGAGTTGGGGTGTAACCACAACCGACTGTCCTATAGGTGTAAGAGCCCATCCACTTGCTTTGATTTCAGCTTTAAGGGACTTAATCAACTGGTGGTCTTTCTTACCATATTTTTGGGTGAACCCTGTCAGATTGTTTTCCTTCTGTGGTATTCCTGTTAGGATACCTTTTTCTGCAGCCCCTATTGCTGCCTTTTGCCCTTTTGTCAGCAAAATGATTTCCCACTTAAGAAATTGTTTTCCCCTTTTGATGAGCTCTGCAATGCATGATAGACACTTCCTCAGGTTTACAAATACTCTGCAGGAGTGCATGGATTTGGTCTGCATGTTTGATCCCAATGCCTTGGGCCATTAGTAGCCCTTTCTCTTTCCAGATGGCTCCATGGGCATGTACAGTGCTGAATGCATATTTAGAATCAGTCCAAATATTTACCTTCTTTCCCTCACTCAGTTCTAGAGCTCTTGTCAGTGCAATCAGTTCTGCCTTTTGGGATGAAACATCCACTGGCAAGGCCCAGTCTGGGTTTTCCAGAGGCACGTCCTTAAGGTCTGGTCTGCAAACAGTCATGCTCAGGCACACTGTCAGTCAATATTGAGGACAGAAACATAGCAGGATTTACAATAGATGTTTTTTTCAGGGTAACATCATCCTCTTCCAACAACACAGCTTGATAATTAAGATTTCTGCTTGGGGACAACCAGTGGCCCCCCCCTTTTGCTCAAGCACAGCTTGGACTGCATGGGGTACATACAAGACAATGCACTGCCCAAGGGTGAATTTTCAGGCCTCCTGGATCAGGATAACAGTCACTGCCACAGCCCTCAAACACCCTGGCCACCCTTGGCTGACACTGTCCAGCTGTTTGGAGAAGTAGGCCACAGCCCTTCGCTGGTTTCCCAGGGTCTGTGACAGTACCCCCAGAGCAACATTTAGTTGCTCATATGTGAACAGTTCAAAAGGCCTAGTTAGGTCTGGTAGTCCCAGTGCTGGAGCTGACCTTAAAGATTGTTTCAGCTGTTTAAATGGGGCTCTGGTTTCATCTGTTCATGTCACAACTCCTTCCCTGTCCACTTTTAGTGCTCCATATAAGGATTTGACTAGTGACCCATAGCTATCCACAGGCGACACCATCCTACCATTCCTAGGAAAGCCTGCATTTCTTGTACGGTATGGGGCTCTGGCAGATGACAGATGGCTTCTTTCCAGTCTGTGCTGAGTCGTCAATGTTCATGGTATATTTCAAGCCCCAAATAGATGACTATTTCCTTTGCAATCTGTGCCTTTTCTTTTGAGACTCTATACCCACTCAGTCCCAAAAAGTTTAAAAGACTTAAAGTGAGCTGGATGCACTCATCCTGATTTTTGGCAGCAATTAGTATATCATCCACCTACTGCAGGACAACTGTTTCTGGCTGCTGCCTTCTCCAGTCCTCCAGTTCTTTTGCCAGTCAGTTTCCCAATATAGTTGGACTGTTCTTGTAGTCCTGGGGTAGAACCGCCCAGGTGAGTTGAGTTCTTCTCCCTGTCTCAGGATTTTCCCATTCAAAAGCAAAAAGTTCTTGGCTGTCCTTAAGCACGGGAATGCAGAAGAAGGCATCCTTGAGATCAAGCGCAGTACACCACCCTAAATCATCTGGTAATGTGGTCAATAAGATATAGGGGTTGGCCACTGGGTGTATATCCTCTGTTATTTTGTTGATTGCCCTTAGATCCTGCACCAATCGATAGCTCTTACCATCAGCCTTTTTTACCAGTAGGATGGTAGTCTTGTATTTGGATTCACATTCTACCAATAACCCAAATTTAAGAAACTTTTCAATTAGGGATGCCAATCCTTTACGGCTTTCTAGCTCCAAAGGGTATTGTTTTTGTCTTACCAGTGTTGCTCCTGGTTTGAGTGTGATGCTTACGGGTTCTGCTTGCTTGGACCTCCTAGGATAATCGCTAGCCCACACTATATGGATGACAGCATTCTCAACCTCTGCAGGGATCTCTCCGTGGTTCTCCTGTATTAAAAAAGGAGTTGCCTCAATATATTTAGTGTCAGGAATTATGACTTTTATTCCCCCCCCCTTGCAAAATTTAATTTTGGCTTCTAATTTCTTCAATAGATCCCTACCCAGTAAAGGCTTTAAGAGAGTTTGGCATATAGAAGAAGGTACCTAGTGCTTTCCCAATTTAAATCTCAAAGGTTTAAAGAAAAGCCTTGTTTCACTTACCCCTGTAACACTAACCACCATTACAGTATCATGACTCAGTTTCCCTTCCAAAGTGTTTAATGCTGCACCTGCATCAACCAAGAATTCAACTTCTTCCCCCCCAGCTTAGCTACAACCAGAGGTTCTGCTGGGGAAGAATCCTCTGGTCCCCTTCAGACACCCTGTCCATCCTGGTCCACAGCCAGTTGAGGGACTGGGTTTCCACTTCTCCTCAAATCTGGACAATCCCTTCTTCAGTGTCCTTTCTTTTTACAGAAAGAGCACCGATCATTCCCCTTATTATGCTGGCAATTGCATTTACAATACTTGCAGTGGGCATTGTGTTTGCGGCGTTCCTGGCAGTTACTGCATTTGTGAGACGTGTGGCAGTCATCTGCCACCACCTTCAGTACTTTTACCTTGCCTTTCTGATCCCTATTCCAATACACTGTCCAAGCTATATCCAATAACTCACCGATATCTTTCTTCTCACCTGCCTTTTGCAACTTTTTCCTTATGTCATCTGCAGACTGACCTATGAACAAATAGAGCAAGTGTTTTTTCCCAAGGTCTGAATTGATGTCCACATCTGTATATTTTCGTATAGCCTCTTTCAGCCTATTCAAGAAGTCTGTTGGGGATTCATTCTTGTCTTGCTTCACCTGATACGTTTTTGACCATTTCACTGCTTTTTGAATAGCATGTCTTAACCCATACACTACCCAATCCTGATAGCGTTTCAATGCTTCCTTCTTTTCTGGTAAATCGGGATCCCATTTGGGGTCCTCTGGGGGGAACATATCCCTAAGTTCCCCTGTGAGTTGTCCAGATGCTAGCAGTAGCTCAATCCCAGTTCAGGCAGCTCGCTTAACCATTTCCTTCTCCATATTATCAAGTAATGTATCCATTATAACTTCCAGGCCATACCAGTCCAGATTTTGTGTTCTTATTCCTCTTTCTACATAATTACCCACCTTTTCTGGGTTATCTCTATATGTCCATACTGAGGCCTTCCACTGTTGTAACTCAACCTGAGAAAAAGGAACTTTTATCAAAACTGGTCCTTGGTTGCCCATTGCCTGTCTCACGGGAGCCTCTATAACAGTTATTCCTTTCCTTGTTCTCGTTCTCCTAGCCACCAGGCTTGGATCTGACAGAGCCTCACCCTTCTCCTCCTTCCCTTCGCAGTTACCGTGGAAACCTTTGCCTTTGTTTTTGGTTTTACTATGGGAGCTCTTTCCTCCTCTGAGGTGCTGTCTGATTTGTCATCTGAGGCTTCTGTACCTGTGTCAGTGAGATCACTTTCTCTAGTTTTGAATTTCATGCTCGAGGGGTCAAAGGGGGGAAGGCCCTGCCTTTTCCTCCTCTCAGAGGCCGAGAATGATCTGTTCTTCCTTGGCGTGCCCCTGATGATGTGGGGCAAAAGCTGCAAACGCCCCAGATGCTGCCCCCTCTCTTCCAGAATGGGAAACCCTGCATACGGGGCGGGCGGCGGGGGGGAAGGGCAGTTGAGATTACCCCACTCCCAACGTACTAAGTGGCGGGGGATAAGGACCGTAAGGGACTGGGACTTAGAATGGGGAAGAGGCGGCTCCGGCTCCACCCATAATGGTGGAGCCAGGAGCACAGGTGTTTATCAGGGCGGCGACCGCTCCTGTAGGCGCCACCTCCGCTCCTCCTCCTCCAGCGGTAGCTATTTTGCCCGTCTCTCCCAAGATATCTTGAGCATTTGAGTCGGCCCTGCTTGTAGCCGTGGAGTATTCTGCGCCTGCCCCTGCCGCGGTCCCTGCTCTGTTCGCCTGACTCGCGGCAGCTCCTGCCGCCGTTGCTCCAGCACTACTTCCCCCAGCACCTGCGGTAGTGGCTCCCACTGCGGTGTCCACTGGGCGTCCGATCCCCGCTTTTCCTGTGATGGCAGCCGCCGCCCCCGTGGCAATAGCTCCGGCAGCAGCCGCGGCAGGGGCTGCTCCCGTGGCTGTTGCCGGCCCCGCCGGTCCGGCAGGACCCGCGCCCGCTGCGGCTCCCGCCGGTTCCGCGCTGGCGGCCGCGCCGGCAGCTGCTGCGCCCTCCTGTCTCGCAGGACCTGCGCCCGCAGCGCCGGTGGCGGCGCCTGGAGCCCTTGCGGTGGCAGCCGCTCCCGCCGCTCCGGCGGGACCTATGCCCGCGGCAGCGTCTACAGTCACGCCGGCGGCCCCGGTGCCCGCCTGACCTGCGGTGCCCGGGCTTCTCACTCGCAAATCAGAACCAATTAAAATATCTAAATCCTCCTTTGTCGGGCTTTTAACAAATTTGATTGATCGGGTCACATTTACTATGGTGTTTCCTTTCCTCTCTCTAAAACCACATTCTGTAGTTAAGAGATGTCCACTCATCTAGTTTTTAATATTTTTATTTAAAATCATAGTCTAATATTTTTATTTTAAATCATAAGTCCATTCTCCCAGAAAAGTTGTTGGCCTTTTAAATGCAGTGCTGTGCAAGTGGAAGAACTTTTATGTTTACAGTTTTTAGAAATTGGTGGGTATTTAAAACCTGTAGTATAGGCGAAGTTTTAGAATTCTTTTAAATATATATGCATAGGATGGATTTCTGGTTTTTGAAGTTACTGAATTCTATGTAAAAGCTCTGTTTGTAAATCAATACATTAATAGTTACAGAGCATGAAAATTAATGCTTCTTTAGGAAGAGTGAAATATACTTTTGTTTTATTCTTATATATAGCATTCTGATTTTGGAACTCAAAATCAGTGGTTTAAAATTAATTTTAGCAATAGCCCCTCTTTTGAAAAGTGTCATTTCTGTTCAACTAGCACTGGTTACAATAGAAAGTATTTTTAATGGCCCTCAGTCAATCATTATGAGTATGCTAAGAGTCCTTGTGTTATGATGCCGTAACTTAGTTTTAAAATACTTTATATTTGAAAGTTATATCTCTTATTTTGCTTATATTTCTTTTGGGATGTTAATGGTTTTGAAGACCTAGAATAGATTTGTGTGTAAATTGTAACTCTTGGTGCAAATGAACTTTGAACATCCTTACTTGCCAAAATCAGGGCTTCTTTTCTGGTTTTGGCTGAGGTAATTTTCTTCACAATATGAGACTGTGTTTTGGATTTGTGCTGGAGACAGTGATGATAATAGAGATGTTTTTATTATTGCTGAGCAGAGCTTACACAGAGCCAAAGCCTTTTCTGCTTCTCACCCCACCCCATCCGTGAGTAGGCTGGGGATGCACAACTGACCAAAGGCTAAAATGCTGATTAAAATTAGCTTCATGTGCTTATTAGGATTGCTCTAAACTGTACATTTAAATTTTCTTATACTATAAACTAATCCTTTCTATGTAGAACATCCACATCTCACTTTCAGGATGTTTCAAAAGTTATACCAAATTACTCATGCCCTTGGTTGAAGAACTAAACATGAGTCTGCTCACAAGTGAACTCTGAAACTAAAAAACTTTGCTATGTAAATTAATGGGAGTATTTGGAAGGAGAGATAAGGAAATAAAGATTAATATCTATCATTGTAAGCTTTGATCCTGTTGCATTGTTCTGGAAATTCATTTTATCCTATGAGCTGATTGAAGTTATAAATGTAATTATTTTCTGTTGCAGATGAGCCAACACGTTCCTTGAGTGGTCTCATCTTGAAGAATAATGTTAAAGCACATTTTCACAACTTTCCAAATGGGGTAGCCGACTTCATTAAAAGTGAATGTTTGAACAACATTGGTGATTCCTCCTCCTTAATTAGAGCTACTGTTGGTAAGTTTACTCTTATTACTGTCTTTTGCCCACTGAAAATGTTACTGATACAAGTGAGAGCTGCATTAGTGAGAGTTATTAAACTCCTAAAACTGCTTCTGATTATTGTCACAACCACACCATGTTTTGATTCTGACATTATTCTTCTATGTGAAGAAACAAATACATTTTTTCTTCCTATTCTCTTAAAACTGATTTATCAATTCAGCTCATATTTCTTTAAATGTGACTGAACATGTTTACTGAATCTAATAAAATTCAGCTTACTGCCAATTTTTATGCCTAAAACCAGAAATAATGTAAAGTTCTGACTTCAGAACTTTTTCAGCACTCCACTTACATCAGTGAAACACTTCTGTTAGCTGATTTCCTCTTTGCCCCCCCATATGCACACCTCTTCAGAGAATCATTACACCAGATGTTACATACATTAACATAATGAGTTTGTTTTTTAAATAGCTTCTTTCAGAAAACAGTAGATAAAATGTGATGATCAGAACATCAACTACAAGTGTTTTTGTTGAATGTTTTTCTGATTTCCTAAATACTGTATTTTAGTACACCTCTTCCATAACATGGATATTTGTGTTATTTTTACTTATTTCCAGGTGTTGCAACCCACCCCAGAAGGGGAGGGTAACCCAAGTTCTTATTAATAAATCCCTTGGGGTGGATTAGAGTGAAACTACACTGAATAATTGGTGTTTGTAAACATGTAGGGTTTATTTTGGAACAATTTTGTTTCAAGGGTGTGTTACTGTTTTGAGTGTTATCATTCTATAGCAATATAGCACTATTAAAACATCATAGCAATACCGAAGCATCTATAGTAATATAGCACTATTAAAAGCATAGCAATATAGCACTATAAAGCATGGCAATATTAAAGCATAAAAATAACACTTAAGGAAATGCATAAGGGAAAGAAAGGATAAAGGTGGAAAGATGTGTATATATATTGTTACCATCCACTGGATGCAGTGATGAAACTTATTATTTGCAGCTTCCATGTCAGTTTGTTGAAGTGGTGGTCTTGATCCATTGAGTCTGGGGAAAGCCCCCCCCCCCCCCTTCCCCCCCGAAAAAACCTCAAAAAAACCTCAAAGATGTTATGAGTTATTATACACTTCTAGCTCAGGTGGGAACTCCTTGTACTCCAGGGTGGGGAGTTTTACAATGGATAGTATCATGGTACATGCCAAGAGTCTCTGACATCTCCTGAGACACCTGCCGCTGTCTATTGTGTCAGCATCAATCATGGTCCCTCATGGTCCAACATTTGAGATGCATAGCCCAGGCTAGATGTGCAGAGTTATCATGTAAAGGGAGAACATTGTCATGATAAGAAGGATTTATCCCCCTTTGCAGGATTTACCTCTTCTTAGTCTCTTCCCTTATTTTGAAATCCAGTTTGTAGCTTCAGGTATGCATAATCTCCTGCACCTTGGATAGTTGGACAATGGCACCCACTTATCTGATCTGAAGGCATATTCAGGGAGGGGTAGGCTTTGTTGGGTGAGCAGCTGTTTCTTTTCAGTTTGCAAAAGTCTTTTGGTGATCTTAAAATGTGTAAGTCATTAACTGTTTCAGTCTCTGATACTAGGTAATGTTGCTTTTCTGTCTGTTCTTTGAGAATATGATTTCCCCCAATTACTACAATCATAGTAATCTTCCTTGTCCACTCCAAAACCTAGAAAGAAGTAAAATAAATGTATATTTAGTAGAGTAGAAAAAAACAGGGGTTGGGCACAAGTTCAAAAAGGCATTCAGCTTGTATCAACTGATTACTGTTATAAAATAATGCCATAGTTTCACCCCTAAGTAACTAAGTACCACACAGACACTTGTTCATCCCCCTCTCCGCCCCCCTCAGTGGGGAGGAGAATCAAGTTGAGACTGATACTGAAAAGCAGCAGAAACAAACTCTTTAACACCAATTTGTAGGTGTTAAAAAGGGCATTCTTTACTCATAAGTGAAGCTATAGAATAGCTATAGAAGCTATAGCTATATAAAGCTATAGAATAGCTCCTCTAATGCAATGTGCCAAATGACAGATAAACAGGGCTTGTTATTACACATACTGTACATATTCATTAGATATTCATGCTTACCTAATACATATTCATTAATTGGCTTTACATGGTCACACTCCTATCGGAAGTCCTTATTTGGTCCTTCTGGGTCTTCTTCTTGACCTCTGTTCTTGAGCAGCCACAGCATCATTGTGTTTCACCACAAAAGCTATAATGTTTTTTATCTTATCTGGGTACTCAGCATACATCTTGTTTGTTTAAATTACATCCCTTATCTAATTCTCTAGGACTTCTATTGTTCCTTATTTGGGCATTCTGGGATGCTCTGAGTAATTTTTCTGTTTCTCCTATCAAATCCCCCCTTTTCTTGAAACGAAATTCCTTAAAGGAATTATTGTCCTGATATCTATATTTTATTTTATAGCATAAGGCATTGCAACAACTACAACACTGAATCATGATGCAAGCTAAAATACAAATGGTGATTATTATGATTAGAACTCTAAAGAGCTTCTTTAGCCACCTAAAATCAGGTAACCAGGAGGTCAGGGTATTCCAGATTTCTTGAAAACCTAAAGAAGTGTTATCTTGAGCTACTCAATGTAAAATTTGGTTTTCCAAATTTTCTGGACATCTGTAGATACTCTACCGCTCTGATCAATGTATGCACAACAGTTGCTGTTAATGACAGTGCATAATACTTCTTGACATGCTAAAAAAAAGATCTAGTGCTTTTCGGTTTTGTAAAACAACTTGTGACAAGCTATTAACTTCTACCTGTAACACAATAATGGCATCCATTGTACTATTTTCTATATATTCTATGGTAGCAGAAATGTTTGCTATTGTTTTTTCTATTTCACTCACTCACTCCTAGCCAAGGTAAAAACCATCTTACAAAACTATGAAATTTAGTTGATTGCTCCACTATAGCATTTAAGGTTGGTTTTGTATGCCCCAAATAACTCCTTATCCATAGTCCTGAGGGCACTTTATCAATTACTGTTATGTTGGGGACTTAGACTCCTACAGTACAAATGCCTTTCCAGCCTAGGGGTAACACTTTAGGGCTTTATTTTCATTTACAGGCCAAGTTCAGAAAGGCATTCAGCTTGTATCAACTGATTTCTGTTATAAAATTCATTTCCCCAATAAGTGTTTGAGTACATTGTGTGTGATTTCCAACAAATGTACCACTTTCATTAATACAATCTAATTTTCCTGTTCCTTTAGGGGGGATTACATCTTTGTACATGTGTATTATTATAAGAGATGTTAGTGGGTACTTGCACACTAACTGGTATGCCTGCTTTTTGGTAAAAAAAGTGTTTCCTCAGTGACTAGTATTAATTTCTCCTGGAATTGAAAATGCATAAACAGCTAATGGCTTCATTGTGTTTTCAGGTAAATGAGTGCACACCCAACAATCACTTTTATGCAACACTTGGGTCACATTTTTTAATAAAACTAGATGTAAATTTTGCTCTCAAGTCAAGACTGAATTAACTATTGTCAGGATAGCAAAACAAGACTTAAGCATTAAGTAGCTGCCACGACTCTCAAACAACTAAACCAGCCTTGGTTGACATTATCTAGCTGTTTTGAAAAGTAGGCCATGGCCCTCCTTTGATCACTCAGAAACTGTGATAATACTCCCAGTGCTACATTTTGTCTTTCATAGGTGAATAGTTCAAATGGGCACGTTTGGTCTGGAAGTCCCAAAGCTGGGGCCTGCATAAGGGCTTGGTTGAGCTGAAAAAAGGCAGCTCGTGAGTTATCAGTCCAGACTATAAATTCCTTCTGAGCTGTCTTCAAGAGCTCATACAGTGGCTTCACTAGCAACCCGTAATTGCTGATCCCCAGTTGACACCATCCAAACATCCTGAGAAATGCTTACCGTTTGTGGCTGTGGGAGTTGACAGATTGCTTCTTTCCATTCCTGTCCCAACCTTTGCTGTCCTTTGAGAATTTTGAAACCCAGGTAGGTTACTGTGGTCTGGACTACTTGCGCTTTGTTTTTGGATACCCTATATCCACTCAGTCCAAGGAAATTCAATAGTGCCACAGTCTGATCCCAACATTGCTGTTTAGCTTCAGTGACTATCAAAATGTCATCTACATACTGTAATAAGGCTCCAGTAGGGTTTTGATTTCTCCAGTCCTCTAGTTCTTTTGCCAATTGATTTCCAAATATTGTGGGAGGATCATCCAAGTCAGCTGAGTTTTCCTCCCTGTGTTTGGATTTTCCCATTTGAAAGCAAAGAACTCTTAACTTTCATAACTCAAAGGGATACAGAAAAAGGCATCTTTCAAATCTCATACTGTAAACCACTCTAAACTTTCATTTAGGGTAGTTAGCAAGGTGTAAGGATTCACTACTACTGGATGTATACCTTCTACTATTTTATTTAAAGCTCCAAGGTTCTATACCAACCAGTAACCCCTTCCATTTGCCTTCTTGACTGGCAAAATGGGAGTATTAGATTTAAAATCACATTCTTTTAACAAGCCAAATTTCATAAATTTTTCTACAAGGGGTAGAAAGTCCCTTATGGCTTTCTATTTGCAAAGGGTATTGGTTTTGCCTTACTGATCGCACTCCAGGTTTCAATTTAATTCTCATGGGTTCTGCTCTTTTGGATTGCCTGGGCACCCCTCCAGCCCATATTATCAGAATCACTGCATCCTCAAGTGATTTTTGCAGATGGATCACTTCTGCTTTTGGAGACTGCAATGCAAAACCAGAAACTTTCACATAATTAGACTCTAGAATAATAACCTCTATTTTTCTATTTTTAAATTTGATCTCAGCATTTAATTTTTCCAGTTGATCTCTCCCAAGGAGAGGCTTTGGTGAATTAGGTGAATACAGAAACTGGTGAGTCATCCACTGTTTTCCTAATTTAAAATCAATGGGTTTAAAAAATGGCCAAGTTTCGTGATTCCCTGTTGCACCAACAATTGTTACAGAATTGTTACTTAAGTTTCCTTTTACTGTAATTAACACAGAGTAACTAGCTCCCATATCTACTAAATATTCTACTGCTTCATTCCCCAACTTAGCTGTAACCAGAGGTTCTGCTGGGGAAGAACCCTCCAGTCCCCCATAGTCATTATCGGTGATGACCATGAGAGGGTTCACAGGGTTCTTAAGTTTCATTTGTGGACAATCCCATTTCCAGTGTCCATCTTTCTTACAGTATGTACATTGACCGACACCAGGTCTCCCTGGGGGGGTTCAAGGTAGGCTGTCCACGTCCTCATCCTCCTCCTCTCCCTGGGGCACTATTCCCTTAGAGATTCCTTCCATAACTGCAATTGCTTTCTGCTTAGTTGCTTCCCGCTGATTTTCCCTGTTCCAATAAACAGCCCAGGCAATATCCAACAACGCACCTAAATGATACTGGTCTTGTCCCTTAACTTTTTGTAATTTCCTCCTAATGTCATCTGTGGAGTGCCCCACAAATATAGGGGCTAGTTGAGTCCTTCCCTCCTCTATTTCAGGATTGATATTAGTATATTTTTGTGCTGTTTCTTTCCGATGATTTAAAAAATCAGTAGGTGATCCCCTGAGATCCTGCTTCATTTCAAATAATTTTGACACATTAATTGCCTTTGACATGGCGTGTTTATTCCATATAATATCCATTGCTGGTATCTATTTAACCTTTCTCTACAAATAGGAATGTTAGGATCCTATTCAGGATCTGCAGTGGGAAAGTTAACGTCCACTGTACCCTGTACATTACCCATCAAAATCTGCAAACCTCCTACTAGTTTTAACAACCATTTCTTTCTCTGTGCTATCAAACATTTCTAACATAGTATCAATATCCTTCCAGTCTGGATCCTGGGTTTTATTCATAATTTCAAAAGAATTTGCTATTTTGACTGGGTTATGTCTGTGCCTGCCATCGATTTCCAATTCTGTTATTGAAAATGACACTTTTACCATAATTGGACCATCTGTACCTACTGCCTGATGTAGGGGGGTCACTACCACCCCTCCTTGTTAAGCTCTAGTTTTTCCTGCAACTGGACTGAAACTCTCTTCTCTTTGACACATTCTTTCTATCATTCTCTCCATCTTTTCTTCTAGATGTGCTAAATCTGCCTCTTCTCTTGCAAGATCAGTTTCTACAGCTTATCTGTGTCCCCACCCATCCTGCGAGTGGGGCTAACCATGAGATTTAAGTCATCCTCCTTATCAGGGAGATGTTTAGAAAAAATTTTTCCTATGCTACACATTGAACAACAGTGCTTTAACCTTTTCCCTTGATTCTCCTTTTCAAGGGCTAACACTAAAGGATCTGTGGAGGCTGGATTCACACCACAATCTTTCTGCCACTGTGGATGGTTCCACAAAATGAAAAACTTATCAGCACCCATAACCTCATCCCACTTCTGTTCCCATCTTAAAAACATTAACTGTAACAATGTATTATATTTTAATGTTCCCTTTCTTGGCTACTTTTCTCCAGACTCTCGCTTATATAATGGCTACCTTTGATTACAATACTTAATTCAATTCTCCCTGGTAGCTACTCCCCAGGGGGGTCCGTCAATCTTCTTCCAATGCCACAAAATGCAACCAAGTGGGGACTTTTTCAAAGTGCTCCCTTTAGATTGTCCACTACCCATCTCTGAAATGTAGACCCAAAATGTTACAATACAGAAACAAATACAAAACAGTTATTGATCAATAAAAGAAAGCCAGATACCAAAATCTGGAATACCAAATAACCCACCCAATGCGCTGGAAGATCCACAAGTCTTATATGGGCAGAATTTCCAAAAAGAATGCTTTATTATCGAATGGGATGTTACCCGCATCCCAGACTGGTCTGGGGATCTGTGGTCTTCTCCAGAAAAGTCCTGGTGCTGGAGTGAAGATCCAGAGATCCCTCGGATCCACGGCAGATCAGGCAGAGGGTCCCATCTGGGTTGCCAAAAATAATACCTAAAAGCAGCAAAATGAAACTCCTTAACAGTAATTTGTAGTTATTAAAAAGCAGGGATTCTTTATTCAGTGCGCTGGACACTTGTAGGATAGCTCCTCTAATTGAATGTGCCACATGAGAGATAGGGCTTTTTATTACACATACTGTTTACATGACCCATGATTCAGAACCATATAGAAGAGTAGACAGCACGATGGCTCTGTAAACACTGATCTTTGTACTTTTCTTCAGGTGTTTGTTTTGCCACACTCTTTTACGGAGTTTACCAAAGGCACTGTATGCCTTTGCTAACCTGTTGTCTATTTCTGCATCAATCTTACCGTCTGAGGAGATGATGCTTCCCAGATAATTAAACTGTTGGACTGATTTGAGTGTTGTTTCACCAATGGTGATATGGGGATGATGGAAGGCTTCCTGAGGTGCAGGCTGATAGAAAACTTCTGTCTTCTTCAAGCTGACTTCCAGACCAAAAAGCTCAGCAGCCTCTGCAAAGCAGGATGTTAAACGCTGCAGAGCTACTTCTGTGTGGGCGACTTGCGT
>NW_020956541.1:23245-125593 GCF_003031625.1 Empidonax traillii
GGCACGTCTCCAGGATGCAGGACCATCGCCTCCCCAAGATCGTGCTTTATGGGGAACTTGCCACTGGCTGCCGCAAGAGAGGAGGCCCGAAGAGGAGATACAAGGACTGCCTGAAACAGTCCCTCAGCCTTGGCAATATTGACCACAACCATTGGTCTACCCTGGCCTCCAATCGGGAGGCCTGGAGACGCACCATCTATAACGCTGCTGCTGCTTTTGAGAACACACGCAGGATCACTCTCGAGGAGAAAAGACAACGCAGAAAGAATCGCGTCTTGTCGATATCACCTGGGGAGTCTTTCTGCTGTACATTCTGCAACCGGACTTGTCTATCTCGCATTGGCCTTTTTAGCCATCAGCGTGCTTGTAGCAAGCGTGGGTAGAGCCCCTCTCAAATCTTCGTTCGCGAAGCCTAGCCATGATGACTGTTTACATATTCAGTAGATATTCTCACTTTATACATATTTGTAGCCGAGAGGGCACGGAGAAACTGCACGCAGATCAACGTGATCGATAGGCAGAATCCACTTTATTATGTGTTACAGCATTCGTTTTATATTCTCACACACATACATGTCGTTACATTATTGGTTAACTATAAGCACATGTCCTCACACGACTGGCCTGCAATGGTCAAACACACCTCTCACTAGTCAGTACATGTTGCCATGCAATTGGTCAGCATGCAGCGTCCATGCGCTGTTCATTGTCTGTCTCTGAGAACTCCTTCCCGTTATCTCAATAGTTTACATTCTTGCAACCTGATATTAGAGCTAGTACTTTTCCTACAAGCAGGCCTCTTGCTAAGTATGGCTTGTCCATAGTGCCTGTTCTTAGCCAGGCAGCCCACACATATTCATTGAAACAAAATATTGATGACAGCTACAGGTTTGAAGCCTGCGCCCCAGACCACTGAGGGTCATCCAGGCCCTCAAGGTTGCTTTGGCTACAATGATATCTTGTTGCTTCAGTCCAGGTGCATATGTCTTAAATAAGATGTGCTTGCAAGAGTCCTTTTCCTTGAGAAGAACATTAAACAAACCTAAAGAATTTAGAAAATTTGATATGAGGCATAAGAATAGGTTTGGTAACTGTCAACTACTATTCTAAAGCATGAGAAACTTTACAACTCTACTAAAATCCATATTTGCTAAAGATCCTTAAAATTCTAAGGCATCAATATAATATTAATAATAAATATATACTAATAATGCTAATTATAATTGTCATGAGAGGGAGAGAGAGTAACAGAAGCTAAGAGAAACAAGCGATGCATAATACAGTTGCTCACCACCTGCTGACTGATGTCCAGAACATCCCTGAGCAGCAATTGGCCCCTCATGGCCACCTCCACCCAGTTCATATACATGACACATGACATTCTATAGTGTAGAATATCCCTTTGGCCAGTTTGGGTGAGATGTCCCAGCTGTGCTCCCTCCCAGCTTCTTGTGCAGTTCCTCACTGGCAGAACAAGACACTGGAAAGCCCTTGACTCAGAGTAAGCACTGCTCAGCAACAACCAAAACATCAGTGTGCTACCAGCATTATTCTCATACTGAATCCAAAACTCAGCACTGTGCCAACTACTGAGAAGAAAATGAACTTTTTCACAGATGATACTGATGCCCCAAAAGGCGCATTGAAAACTGCTCAGAGACAGTTTTGAGTCTTTAAGCAGCAAAAGGTATTTATTTTAAGCAATGTTGGGGGCTAGCCAAGTCATGCTGGACAAAACTAGCCCAAAGTTATCAGTGTAAAGTCAGGTATTTATACAGTTTTGTGAGAGATAACATAATTTTTTACATGCATATTCATATTATTGCATCATTTCATTGTAATATTCATAGCAGATGGAGTTAAGGTGGAGTCTGGGCGGAGTGTTCCTTTTGGGGTGCAGTTTTGGGGGTTGTTCCTGTTTCTTCAGCCTCAGAGAGGGTCGTATTTTAGGAGTCTTCCTCGGTGAACTCTTCAGCTTCCTTAGTTGACTGTCTTCCTGATGGTGAGTTTTGCAAGATTTTGGACTCATGCCCCTATTTTGCCCCTTTTCTCCTAAGGAACCCTTCCTCATGTCTATTTCGGTATATGTGTTAGCATTTTTTGTGTTCTTTATTTCCCTATGTTCTTACTTTATGTTCTTTGTGTTAGTGTGTTAGCATTCTTTGGCAAGGTGTTATTTTCCACTAGCCTTGAATTCTGGTTCCTTTAGTTCTTTACCCAGAGCTTGCATTCTGAGTTAACTCCTTCAGGGCCCTGCTCTGTTTCAATACCAGGACAAATAATCTACCAATGTTTGCTCCTTTAGAATCCTTTGCTCTTTCTATAGAATTCTTTCTCCAGACATCTGGGTTAAGGACTTTGGAGTAGAGGAAAATATCCATCTCTTTGCTTTTGCCTGCTGTCTCGTCCCTTGTTAATTTGCATTACTGTGAACTATATTTATGCTCTGTTTCCTTAAGAATAGTAGTGATTTAAGGTTGTAGAAAGTTGTGCTTGATTGATTAAAGAAGTTGTCAGGGAAGTACAATGGAGCTGACTGAAGTATATAAGAATATCATAGAATCACAGAATGGTTTGGGTATGAAGGGACCAAAAAGATCATGTAGTTCCAACCCGTCTGCCATGGGCAGGAACACCTTCCACTAGACCTGGTGGCTTAGAGCCCCATCCAGCCTGGCCTTGAACACTTCCATGGATGGGACATCCACAACTTCTGTGGGCAACCTGTTCCAGTGCCTCATCACTCTCACAGTCAAGAATGTCTTCCTAATTTCTAATCTAACCTTGCCCTCTGTCAGTTTGAAGCCATTCCTCCTTGTCCTGTCACTCCAGAGTCTTGTAAAAAGTCCCTCTCCATCTCTCTTGTAGACTCCCTTCAGGTACTGGAAGGCTGCTATAAGGTCACCCCGGTGCCTTCTCTTCTCCAGGCTGAACAACAATTCTCTCAACCTTTCCACATAGAAGAGGTGTTCCAGCCATCTAATCAGCTTCGTGGCCTCCTCTGGACTCGCTCCAACAGATTGATGTCCTTCCATTGCCCCCAGAGCCTGGATGCAGTAGTCCAGATGGAGTCTCACCAGAGCAGAGGGGCAGAATCACTTCTCTCAACCTGCTGGATGTGCTGCTTTTAATGCAGTCCAGGATACAGTTGGCTTTCTGGGTTGCAAGCACACACTGCTGGCTCAAGTCCAGCCTCTCATCCACCAGCATTCCCAAGTCCTTCTCGGCAGGGCTGCTCTTGATCTGGTCATTCCCCAGGCTGTACTGATGCTGGGGGTTGCCCCGACACAGGTGCAGCACCTTGTACTTGGTCTTATTGAACCTCATGAAGTTCCCATGGACCCACTTCTTGTACTTGTCCTGGTCCCTCTGGATGCCATCCCCTCCTTCAAGTGTGTCAACTGCACCACTCAGCTTGGTGTCATCTGCAAACTTGCTGACAGTGCACTTGATCTCACTGTCTATGTCATTGATGAAGACATTGAATAGCACTGGTCTCAATACAGACCCCTGAGGGACACCACTTGCCACTGATGTCCATCAGGACTCTGTGCCATTGACCACAACCCTCTGGATGTGACTGTCCAACCAATTCCTTACCCACCAAACAGTCCATCCTTTATATCCATCTCTCTCTTCAATTTAGAGAGAAGGATGTTATGGGAGACCATGTCAAAGGCTTTACAGAAGTCCAGGTGGATGACATCCGTACCCCTTCTCTTGTCCATTGATGTAGTGTCTGTTGTAGAAGGCCGCAGGTGGGTCAGGCAGGACTTGCAATTGGTGAAACCATGCTGTCTTAAATCACCTCCCTGTCCTCCATGTGCCTTAGCATAGTTTCTAGGAGGATCTGTCCCAGGATCTTCTTAGGCACAGAGGTGAGTCTGACAGGTCAGTACTTTCCAGGGTCTTCCTTTCTATCCTTTTTAAAGATGGGTACAATGTTTCCCCTTTTCCAGTCATCTGGGACTTCACCTGACTGCCATGACTTTTCAAATATCATGGAGAGCGGCTTGGCAACTACATCAGCCAGTTCCCTCAGGCGAATATATAACAGCTGTTTGGATTTCTCTCTTAGGGTGATTTGGTGGTGGTGACAGCTAGGGGAGGTGGCAGGTTGCAGGCTATGTTTTGAGCATTTTGGTTTTTGAGCATTTTATTGTTTGATTTGTTTGATTTGAGGAAACATTTTTGAATTCATAGCTCAATTACTGTTGAGCTATAAGTGGTCCTTACAAAGATTATTCAAGCATATTTGAACTCTGAAGATGCATACCAACTGATTATTTGTATGCTTACATAGTAAGAGTTGCTATTTAGTATTTTTTCACCCTCCTGTGTGAAGTAATTAAGTATTGTATCCATGTAGGTTTGTGTCTTAATAGTGAGGTTGGTCCATTACTCACTGGTCTCTTCAAACTAGCTAGGTGTAAAAATATTGCTATCTGCCTAGGCTGCCTTCTTAGCATATGAGTTGGCCTTTGTTAGTCATAGATACTCTTTAAGATGCTGTAAAGGGTTTGCATGGCCAGGTTTTACTAAGAGGTGGGACTACAGGGGTGTCATGGGTTCACGTGGCTGAATTTTTGGTAATAGGGGGCCCTAGAGATAATTTCAATTAGAAGCTACTAGAAGCTTTTGCTATTCTATGAAAAAACCAATGATAGCCAGCTCCAAGATGGACTTCCTACTACTAGCCAATGATATTTGCTTCTGTGATAACATATTTAAGAACAGAAGAAGACAAGGTGTGTTGCGCAGAAGAAATTAGGAGCCATGTAGGGGGGAGGCGGCAGGCCCCAGGTGTGGGTCAGGCCCCCTTCCTCGCCCCGGCCCTGAGCTGGGGGCAGGTGTGACACTGAAGCTCGCCCTGGTCGAGACATGTAATAAAGTGGAGAAAAAACTCTAGAGAGAAACTGACCGGCTGAGACATGGTGCAGAAGAAATTCCAGCTCAGAGGAGAGCAGAGGAGAACATGAGATAGCAATGTAAACTCCAAGGTCAGTGAAGCAGGAGGGGGGAGGAAGAGGCCCGGGGAGGCCTCCCTCTCCCCCTACAGCAGGGGAAAGACTGAAAACCGAGACCCCTGCTGCCTTCTCTGTGCTGTGCGGTACAGGTTTTAAAAACCCTTGTGCCAACATTGAAATATGGATTCAACTTCAAAAACTACAGTTGCATATGTTGAGGACCCACAAACTTACCAGGAAATAAATGCATGTATTTAGGAGGTGTCTATGTAATATGGTCCTGTATTCTTGTATATTTCATAACAGTTTTAACGTTTTATTCCAAAGAAAAAGGATATTGCATGATTAGCTCAATGAAAAACTTAGGGAAGCTTTTTTTTTAATCACTTGTCACTTGGGAGATTACTAATTGAGGCAAAATGGACTCATAGTCAGTCCAAGTTTATAAGCAGCTTTCCCCATTCTTGTCACCTAATTAATTTTTCCTGGGATATTTGACCCTGGATGGATACCAGGTACCCACTAAAGCTACTCTCTCACTCTGCCTCTGCAACTGGACAGAGGAGAGAGAAGAGAGAAAAAAACACAACAGCTAAGGATTCATGAGTAGAGATAGGAACTGGGAGAGGTCACTTGCTGATTACCTTCATGGGCAAAACAGACTGAAAGTGGAGATAGTACTTAAATTTATTACTAACAGGATAAGAGCCAAAGAGTGAGAAATAAAACAGCCTTAAAAACACCTTCCCCCCACCCCTCCTTCCTTCCATGTTCTCCCTCCCAGCAGTGCAGGGGGACGGGAATGGGGGTTGCGGTCAGTTGTTGTTTATGCCACTGCTCAGAGAGAGGAGTCCTTCCGCTGCTCCTGTGGGGTCCCTCCCATGGGAGACAGTCCTTGATGGACCTCTCCGGCGTGAGTCCATCCCTCAAACAGCAGTTGTTCCCAAACTACTGTCCTGTGGGTCCCTCCTCCATGGGGTCAGTCCTTCATGGATGTGCTGTACCGACATGGGTCCCCCACAGGGACCACAAGTCCTACCTGGGAAAAATCTGCTCCAGTATGGGCTTCCCTCTCCATGTGCTGCAGGTCCCCAACAGGACCCTGCTCCATCTTGGACCTCCCACGGGGTCACATCCTCCTTCATGCATGGGCTCCTCCTCCTGTTCCAGCATGGGCTCCTCCATGGGTTGCAGGTGGGTCTCTGCACCCTGATGGTCCTCTATGGGCCACAGGGGGACAACCTGCTCTACTATGGTCTGCACCAGGGGCTCCAGGGGCCTCAGCTCCGGCAGCCTGGAGCGCCTCCTCCCCCTCCTTCTGCACTGACCTTGGTGTCTACTTTGTTGTTCCCATGTTCTCACTCTGCTCTTCCCTGGCTGGAATTCTTTCTGTGCAACAACCTTCTGTTCTTAAATATGTTATCCCAGAGGCGTTACTATTACTCCTGATGGGCCTGTCCTTGGCCAGTGGCAGGAAGTCTGTCCTGGAGCCGACTGGCATTGGCTCCACGGGACAGGGGAAGCTTCTAGCAACTTCTAACAGAAGCCACCCCTGTGGCCCCCCCTGCTACCAAAACCCAGCCACAGAAACCCACTGCAGTGTTGAAAATGGAAATGACTCTCTGGGCTATCCTCTCTATTTGCTAGATCTGAATCAGCCAACCCGTACAGCTGATCACTGGATGACCTGCCATAGTGTGTAAGCTCTTAGGTATCTGTCTTAGAATGTGGGCTTGCTGCCCTGTGCACAGTGCTAATTAACACACTGAGGCAAGGTATTTTTATTTTTTTATTCTACTTGGTGCAAAGTAGGGAGCTGAGTGGTAACCCACAAAAGACTGGCTCCCTGATCATCAAAACCTTATACTATTTTTACATTTTAACAAAGGCATTAATGCTCACTGGTTACAAGTTACATAGTTCTCTTATTAATTAGTATTCTACCTCCTACTGGTTAATGATTCTCTCACTTCCCATGCTAATTAGTCCACATGCTCAGTCTTCCTCTTCTTTTGGGTTGGTGGTTTTCTGGGGTCGTTGGTCCGTGAGTCAATGGTTGCAATCTTCCCCTGCTGGAATTATCTTTTACACAGTTGGAGCTGATTTCTGCACAGTTGCTGAGTTGGTTTTATTAGTTTCTTCCTTATCTTGGGAGTTCTGCCAGATGTCCTTGTGGCCCATACATTCTGCATTCTTCGTGTCCACTTGCAGTGGTACATCCTTCTTCCCAAGCTTTGTTAACCTCCCACTAGGTCTGAGATCATTGAAGTATGTCCAGCCCTAAACCTTAACAAAGCAATTCTACCAGCAAGTTGAATTTATCTTTCTAACACCTGGACATCAGCATGTGCTCTTAATGTTTTGTGTAAACATAGTAGAGTTGTGAACACATAATTTAGCAATGGGTTATAATTTTTTAGAATGACATCTTTTGATGTTCCTGCCTTTGTATCATAATAAAGAGGGGGTGACTTGAGCTGGATATTACTCTATGTTTATTGGAGGTCAAGATTTGTACAGTTTTTAGTAAAGATAGAGCAGAACCTTCCCTGGAGTATTTGGACATGATTACTACCTTAACTGGAATTACTTTGTGCTTGACTTCTCACATCTGAGCCCTTCATGATAGCAGGAAGGAGCAACCTGCCTTTGCATTTCAAAGCCTTTCAAATACCATTTGTAATTAAATGTACTTCCTCTTTTTATGTTGGCCAGCTCTTAATAAAACAATAAATTTCTTAACTCCTTAGATCTTTTAGAAGACTAAAATGAGAAAAATTGGTGGGAAACCTGTAAAGATATACGAGATCTCATTTCCTTTATCCCTCTGATTCACTTAGGCATTCTGATAACAACCATTGCTTCAAAAGGGGAATTACAGAATTGGCCTGACCTCTTACCAAAGCTTTGCAGCCTGTTGGATTCTGAAGATTATAATACCTGTGAGGTAAAGAGGCTTATTTTTAAATGGATTAGTATTTAAATTTTAATATATTTTTTCTCTCTTCATAGATACTATATATATGTATAGTATTTTGTATGTGTGTATATGCACATATATAATCTTTTTTGTTCAGTGTTTATGAAGGAAAATAGATACCAGCTTAACTGTTTTAAGCTATGAAGAAAAAAAGTTATCTGATTTTTAAAAAATCTTGCTTTTAAGCATTTTTATTAATATGAATACATAAATGAGCATTGAATGTTAAAATTAAATTGCCGCTTACCTGTTATAGACTCATCCAGCTTGACATCTTACAGATGATAGTATAAAGTGCCTAAATAAAAAGTCTTTATTTTAATTAAACTCCATATTTAGTCAGCTATGTTTACTTTGTTAATTAACTCCATTTACTGTGGTCTTTTGCTAAAATTGTGTTCTGTACAAAACCTAAAATGTTACTTTCTTCAAAATTTAAAAGAACAGATTTTTTGGGTTTTTTGGGTTTTGTTTGTTTTTAAACAGGGTGCATTTGGTGCTCTTCAGAAGATATGTGAAGACTCTGCTGAAATTTTAGATAGTGATGTATTGGACCGACCACTCAATGTCATGATACCTAAATTCTTGCAGTTCTTCAAACACAGCAGTCCAAAAATAAGGTAGGTGTTATACTAAAGTTATCTGTTAAAAAATTATTTACATGAGCAGCAAGGTTGATATTTTGTAGATCGGTTTAAAACATGCTTAGTTTTTTTAAATGATCCTGCATATGCAAATGTGAGAAGTGAAGGCACAGAAATTTCATGCATCAGTAATTTCCATACTTATCTGTTTAGTTCATCCTCACCTCTTTATACATTTTCCAAATCTAGAATCTTTCTTGCTGACGTCCACTTCCCTAAACCAGCTCTCCAACTTTTTTGGTCCCTAGCTGTCTGCAGGCTTGGTGGTGAAATAAAGAGAGCTTGACTGCAGCAGCAAAAACAAGGGTTTTATTCTTCGTCCTCTTCGTCTCGCGCACAGCAGGGTGAGGGGAAGTGGAGAGCAGCACCAGAAATGGCTGAAGAGCCAATTCTGGAATGCAATGTTTACATTAAGCATATTTATCACACCTAGCACAAGGATTTTGCAGACTACAGGGCAGGGAGCATGCAGGGAACTACTTGCCACACAGTTATACAATTTTTCAAAACTTATTCACTCTATCTGAACTCTTTTACACTATCATATGGCACTGGTATTGCTACATATAAGGCTATATTTTTTTCTACAGGTAAGGCAGAGGTTAAAAGTCCTTTTTTCTCAGTTTTAACTTGAGCTGCAGGTGTTTGCCCCATGATGTTCTTCCACAGAAGTTTAGCAGCTTCTTCTCTCACTCTCACTGAGTGTCCAAGGCCGTTTGCTGGATTCCATCCTTATCTCTGAGGCCTCTTGCTGAGCAACTGCACCTGCTTTCCCAGGCCTAATGTCTGCCTGGTACCCAACACTGTCTGACTTTAAAAATCAATTTTTTAAATATTTTGCATATTATTATGAAAATTTCAATGCTGTGGCTAAAATTTCATATTCTGATTAGAAACAACTATCTTGCATTAATTTTGTTATGACTGCATGTCTCAGTTTAATGAGACTGAAGTGTTTTGCTAGGGAGGATGAGTTATGAGGAAGACCAAACTCCTCCCTCCAAGCAATTTTAAATCCGAAATTAAGAGGCTCCGATTGAGGAAGTGTGGAGAAAGAAAAGATAAAAGCCCTTCATTAAAGGATATATGTGCATTGGCAGAACAACAAAAGAACACAAAAACAACTAAACAATAATTCTGCACCCAAAGTCCCCTTCAAAAAGGAAACAGTTCAGTATTTTCTGCCTTTTGGCGCAATTCTAACCACGATTGGGAGGGGGCGCTGTTGGATCACTGGAGGAGCAGAGCCTGCAGTTGCTCCGTGGTGGTTGGCAGGAGGCGCTGCTGGGCTCTGGTGGTCACTGCATGGGGCCCCGGTGTGCAGGAGAAGCCAAAAATGGAGATCATCTTCCCCTACTGGAAAGGGGAAGGGAAAAGGGAGGCTCTTCCCATGAAACTCACGCTGTCAGCAGCTGGCTCTGACCAGGATTGCCCCCTTTTCATTGATGGGAACACGCCGCTGCCAATATGGGAGCAGAGGAGGGAAAGGGCGACCTCCTCCCCAAAAGGTTCCTCTACAGATGGGTCAAACCTCTCTGATGAAGTCCAAGCAGGTCTGGGCTGGGGGCAGAACAGGGCGCAGGAAATCGGAGGGAAACGGGCCAGAAGCAGCCAGGTGAGCAGGTGGAAAACAAAGTGAAGCTTGGACCCCTCCCAACACACACCCTGCCTGAGTCAGGGCAAAAGTGAAGTGCCTCCCATTTCCGAGGAGAGAAAAATAACTCCTCACCTGGTTATTTTGTGTGGGTCAATCACCCAAGGCAAAACCACCCTCCCCCGTTCAACATTTTTCTTTTACAGTGATGCAGGGGAAAGAAAAAAATTCCCCCTTGGTTTTTTTAAAACAAGTAAATCTATGACACTGCATCAATGGAAGAGTAAAAAATCATTTGCTGATAATAGTTTCTGAGTTCTTGCAGAAAAATATTTTCCTCCTTTAACTGCACCAAAACTTATAAAACTCTTTATCTTTCAGCTAGATAAAATTATATGGGTTCAAGATCTTTTTACTGTAATACAGTATTAATCTCTCCAAAGTAACAGAAGTATAGAATAGAAGAAAAATTCCAAAATTAACTTGTTATTGCTAATATTTGTCAACAAGAACAGTAGCTTTTACTCTGAAATAAGCCAACAATGTGCCCTTGCCACAAACAAGGTGAATGGTATCCTGGGCTGGAGTGTTACCAGCATGGGAGGAGATCCTTCCCCTCACCCTCCAGGTGAGGCTACACCTGTAAAACTGTGTCCAGTTCTGGGTTTCCAAGTACAAGAGAGACATGGAGCTACTGGAGACAGTCTAGTGAAGGGCCACAAAGATGATGAAGGGACTGGAGCATCTCTCCTATGAGGAAAGACTGAGAGAGCTGGGACTGTTTGGAGAAGAGAAGGCTCATGGGTGACATCATCCATGTGTGTAAATACCTGAAGGGAGGGTGCAAAGAAGACAGAGACAACCTCTTTTCATTTGTGTCCAGTGACAGGACATGCAGCAATGGGCAAAGACTGAGAGACAGAAGGTTCCCTCTGAACATTGGGAAGCACTTTTTTTACCATGAGGACAACCAAGCACTGGCACAGGTTACCCAGAGATGTGGTAGAGTCCCCATCCTTGGAGATATTCAAAAGCCATTGTGATGTGGTCCTCTGCAAGCAGCAGTAGGTGGCCCTACTTGAGCAGCTGACCTACAGAGGACCCTTCCAACCTCTATGTGATTCTCTGAAATGTGTTTTTGGACTCCTGTTTGAAAATTATATTGAAAGATTTTACAACTTGGAGGGTTCAGTTTTTGCCAGCAGATGGTGAAGACTAAAAGAAAGAGCATAACTAGGAATATCTTGATAGAATTTAAATAAGATTAAAAACTCACCTAAAATAGATGCACACTAAGTAAAATATGTAACAAAGCATGAACTGACACTTGTAGAAAGATAAGCTTTGGTTTTGAGATAGTTAAACCAGTTTCAACTTTAAAGCAGATCACCTGCTGACCTGTGGTCTGGTTTCAGTACATAGTGCTTAAGTATGAAGAATATTTGTAGTGTCAGTAAAATACTATTAGTATTTAACAGTATTTAAATATTAACAGTATTTCAATCTGACCAGAGACAATTTTTGAACACTGGTTTATGAGACTTTCTTTCAAGAAATGTCTGAACAGACTAGATGTTTGGAGTTATGTTAGTAAAAATACTTGAATGGATCTTCAGAGGCTTTTAAAGGTAGATTTATCTTGTACCTTTACTTATATAACGTGGCTTTTGTATCTCTGAGAATGAAAAAGACTTGTAAGCAATGGCTTTGCATGAAGTGAAATAGAAGAACCAGTTCTTCACTTTCAGTTTGTTTCTACCGCGTTTTATTACATATCCTAATGAAAGTGTGTATTTGTTCTAAGCTACAACTATATTACTGATGCATATTGGTCTCATTATATTATAAAAATCTTGCCAAGGCAGTTCGATACTTAGTAATGAAGAAGGGCATGCTAAAATGTCACCATGTTGACTTGTATGGAATTGTAAATATCAGAGTAAATTAAGAATCATAATAGTATATTATGATTATTATGAAAAAGAACATCCTTGCATACTGTTTGGAACAAATGTGCCAGGTATAGGCATCCTGCTATGTTTTTTATTTAATGAATACTTAATTTAAAATTATTTATTATATATATTGTAGTATAAGGTGGTACTTTAAAATGTGGTTCAGTAATTTCTCTTGGTAACAATATAGATGTGCAGATTTGTTCCCTCTTGCCTCTATAAGATGCTTGGACAGTGTGATTTATTTCCTAATGTTTTTGATGCCTATGTGCAGTTTAGAAAATGTTTAATCCATGAAAAACATACATTTTAACTGTTCCATTTGTAGGTCTCATGCTGTTGCGTGTGTCAATCAATTCATCATCAGCAGAACTCAAGCTCTTATGTTGCACATAGATTCTTTTATTGAGGTGAGTGTGCATTCTTGGTTGGGGGGGTTAGGTCAAATAACATATCTAATTTATCAAGAACTTTGAATAATGTTTTACAACCACCACTACCCTCAAACTCCACATTGATGGCTTCCCATTCTTAGCTTCAATCCCCATGAGTTGAAGGTCATTCTGCATATTTATGCTCAAAATAGTCTAAGAACTCTTCCAGCCCAAGAAATTAGTATTTTGAAAAATTCTTCCTTTTCATAAATAGAGGAAACTTTTTCTAGAGAGGTATTGGCAGTAGTCTGTCACTTACCTGTGATTGAGAGTTCTGTACAGGGATCATCATGTCACTGAGTCTAGATTATGGGTTATCCAGAGTATTTTATTTGCTGCTGTTATGTTCTGAAGGCATTTTCTAGCTTCAGAACTTCATTAATGTTTAGGGGAAAAAAATTCAGGGAATAATGTTCTTGTGTCTAATGTATACATGACCAAAACACTGAGTAACAATACACACTGAAAGTCCAAAGACTTCATTTGCTAAACCATGTGTTTAGGAAATAATGCAGTTTTCTGAGGTGTGGGGTGGGATGGTACAGAAGTACATTTGCATACTTTAGTTAGCCAATAATGTCAATTTAAATACAAGTTGAACTAGATGAATTGAAGCTTTTCAACTGGTATTACTTTCCAATAGAATCTTTTTGCACTGGCTGGTGATGAGGAGCCTGAAGTACTCAAAAATGTTTGTCGTGCTCTGGTAATGTTGCTGGAAGTTCGAATGGATCGTCTGCTTCCTCATATGATTAGTATAGTTGAGGTGAGTCTTATTTCCCAAATTGCATGCTGAAACATGTTTGGGATTGCATAAATAATAGCAAATTAAAAACATATATCAGAAAAGGTATGTTACTCTTGTGCTTATCTACTCCTCATTATATGCTTGAGGTTGCAACAGTTTCTTTTTAGCTAATTGCCAACATGACATTGTATTTGACAGACAATGCATAAGGCAGTTGTTCATTCTTCATTAAGTTAATTAATCCTAAAATGGCCAGTATCAGCTATACCACAGAGCAGCCAGGAATTGTCTGACCACAAGTGAGAAGATCATGTTAAAAATCTTAAGTCTGGTGCTGATACTGTTGCAGTTTACACATTGAAGCTGTCACCTTTTTTGGATCTTTTGACCACAGCAAGGTTAAGGAAGGTAATTTTATATATCTGAGATGCTCTTTGAGCTACTAAAAAAGCTGCCTGCCATTGCATTCAGTTTTACAGATTGGTGTCATTTGATAGTTCCTTTATCATTCTAGATTAGTGCAGACTTGCCTACCAGAGCACCAATCAACTGGTACTTGTCTGCTCAACTGAATTGTAATTTCCATATTTCTGGGAAATACAGCACTTTCTATGTAGTCTTTACATACACTACTTGCTAGATTGGAAAAAAGCAAAGATCAGTATCTTTCTCATGCACATATATGAACAAGAGGCTCATAACCCAGTGTCAAATTCCATATGGGCTAAATCCAGACAAAATAAGGAAGGTGCTAATTTTTTGGGGTTTTTTTTTTTGCTCCTGGACAAAGGCATGTGAGAGGCATAAAATTGAGATTAACCTCTAACATCTGTCTAGTGTTGTCTGGAATTCCATGGCACCAACCCTGGCAGATATCTTCTCATGTAACACAGGACAATTAGGAATTGTTGGCACTTGAAGTTTTGGGTTTTTTTTTTTTTTTTTTGGTCTACTTTGGGGTTTTTTTTGAGAGATAGAATACAATTTTGGAGATTATATTGTCAGCAAATGATAACTTCTCTGGCTCTTCACCCTCCTATGATCATAGAATCCTAGAAAGGTTTGAGTTGGAAGGGACCTTAAAGATCATCTAGTTACAAGCCCCGTGCCATGGGCAGGGACACCTTCCACTAGACCAGGTTGCTCAAAGCTCCATCCAACCTGGCCTTGAACATTTCCAGGGATGGGGCATCCACCACTTCTCTGGGCAACGTGATCCAGTGCCTGATCACTCTCACAGTCAAGAATTTCTTCCTAATATCCAATCTAACTCTGCCCTCTGTCGGTGTGAAGGCATTCACTCCAGGGGCTTATCAGAAGTCCCTCTCCAGCTCTCTTGGAGCCTCTTTAATTACTGGAAGGTGCTCTATGGTCACTCTGGAGCCTTCTCTTCTCCAGGCTGAACACCTCCAGCTCTCTCAGCCTGTGTCCATAGCAGAGGTGCTCCAGCCCTCTGAGCATCTTTGTGGCCTCTGCTGGACTTGCTCCAGTAGTTCCACATCCTTCTCCCCAGGGCTACTCTCAATCCAATCTCCACCCAGCCTATATTTATGCTTGGGATTGCCCCAACCCAGGTGCAGGACCTTGCATTTGGCCTTGTTGAACTTCATGAGGTTTGCACGGGCCCACCTCTTAAACCTGTCCAGGTCCCTCTGGATGGCATCCCTTCCCTCTAGAGTGTTGACCACACCACACAACTTGGAGTTGTCAGCAAACAAATCAGTAAGGAATTTGTGGACTTTGCAGGTAGAAATGGTTTCAGCAACTAGAAGATCCAATATTGTATCCTTATTGTATCCCTTTTTTTTTTTTTTTTTGAAAACTTAAAAGACATCTTCTCTATAAAAGACAGTAGTAGTGAATTTTTGCTCTATAATGAAGTTTAGACTTCCTCCCCTCCCCCCCTTCCCCCCCAGTTTTGGGACTACTGTGTAGTATTATTGATTTCCCCAGTTCTGTATGCATATTGGTATGTGCTAATGTAATATTCCAGAATATCCCAGAATGTTCAACATACAAACGAGTTTGGTTTTGTTCCTTTGAAGCTTGAATACCTCCAAGTTGAATGTTGATGATGGTGACTGGTCTAACTGAAGGAATTCTTGAGAAGAGAAACATTATCAACTTGATAAAGTTTTTTATGCTTATGGAGAATCACTTTTAAAGTAGTTAAGAATAATAATGGTTCAGTTGTGATTCGAAGACAGAAGGTCTTGACCAGTGTCATGCTTTTGAACTAGACAAGTTTAGTATTAACTTTCTTGACAAGTTCCTGGAGGATACAGGGATGGTTGAATTTGGATTTCAGTAGGTTTTTGAGTGTGTACTTCCAGGTGATAAGAAGCAGATATGTATTTTTCTGTGTTTTTATTTTTAACCTTTCTCTGAGAACATGACAACAGGATATGTCAGGAATAGACTGACCTAACAGACTTCAGTTATTAGATTGCACTTGTATGTTCATAGAGCATATTTAGCCAGACATGTGGGGCCTAAGATTTTTGTCAACAGAAGTCCTGACTTTTTGTAGTACAATTGTAAGAATTGATAGATGCAGGTTAACCAAGATGGCCACAACTCACAGCTGAAGTGTGAGGAATAGATTTATTCCATCATTTGCAGGGACACACACATACACTGCTAAGTCAAAGCCTAGCAGGGGCAAAAAGCACCAGCCTGGTCTGGGCTTTGTCTTAAAGGCCTGATGCATGTGCAAGTGGCTCACTAGGCTATTTTTACAGTTCTAAGCTTTCTCTCTTATCTCCCTTCCCCCCAAGCCTTCGGGAAAGAATGCTAGTAAGTTTTTAACAACATTCTGTCATCTTCCTTGAGACAATTCCATTTCTTTCAATAGACAGAAAACAACCTGAAGGAAACACAGGGTGTGAAGATTCCCACACTGAAGCAATATTCTTAGCAATTCCCAGCTGCAAGATTGGTCTTTAAGCTAAAACAATTCTAAACCCAACTTATTCTCTTTTCTTCTTGCCAATTTTCTGTTTTCAACCCCTTCCTCCCTCAACAATGCATAATGCAATTGCTTCTAATGAATGATGTTGATAGTATGAAGTTATAATACAGAAACTCAGCTTGTTGCTGAAGTAATAAGATTGTGTGCATCCTGTTGCTTTCAGATAGATGTCTGTTACTGCTCAAAGGATGTGTCTTAATGCTTTGAGCATCACATAGTTTGACATAGCAAGACTAACACAACATTGTTATAGAGTATGCAAAGCAGTTCTGGATAATATTCCTATGCTATTTTGTAATTTTTTGTTATGAATCAACTATTTCCACTGCCTAAAGTCAGTAGAATTGTTTAGCTTATCATTGAAAGTACATATTAAAGTATGACACAAGAACAACCCTGAGATTAGCTCAGTTGGTTAGAGCATGGTGCTAATAACACCGAGGTTGTGGGTTCAGTCTCCTTATGGGCCATTCACTTCAGAGTTGGACTCGAGGATCCTTGTGGGTCCCTTCCAACTTGGAATATTCTGAGAAATACTGAAAAAACCTAAAAGCCTTCAAATAATATTTCCCACACTTTGCTTTGCTACTAGAATCATAGAATCAGCTGGGTTGGAAAGGACCTCTGAGATCATCAAGTCCAACTCTTGATCCACTATCACCGCTCTTACTAGACTATGGCACTAAGTGCCACATCCAGTCTCATCTTTAAAACCTCCAGGGATGGAGAATCCACCACTTCCCTGGGCAGCCCATTCCAATGCCTAGTATCACTGTACTTATTATGGGGACCTACAGGAAAGATGGGGAAGGACTTCATCAAGAATTGTAGTGACAGGACAAGGGACAGTGGTTTTAAACTGCTAGAGAGTAGGGTTAGATTGGATATTAGGAAGAAATTCTTCCCTGTGAGGGTGGTGAGACACTGGCACAGGTTGCCTAGCAATGTTGTGGATGCACCATCTGTCTCAGTTTAAGGAGACAGAAGTGTTTGCTAAGGAGGGCAAGTTATGAGGAAGACCAAGCTTCCCCCTCTAAGCAATTGTAAATCCAAAATTAAGAGGGTCCAGTCGAGGAAATGTGGAGAAAGAAACAAAAAATTAAAAGCCCTTTATTAAAGGATGTATGCATATAGGTAGCACACCAAAAGAACAAAACCAAACAACAATACCTCACCCAAATTCCCACCTAAAAACAGTTCTTTACTCCTTTCGGGGCAATTCTAAGCACGATCAGCAGGAGGCGCTGTTGGATCTCCGGAGCAGTAGAGCCTGCGATTGCACTCTAGTGGTTGTCAGGGGGCACTATTGGCGAACCCCAAGTGGCAAATGGCAGATCTCAGCTGTGCCAGGTGGTTCAAGACCCCAAGGTGGGTCCCCCCCACCCTCAACCATGAAAGTGGCAGCTAGCAAGGGACCAGGATGTCAGTTTGTCCAACGAGGAACGGGGAAACCCAGGAAGAAAGGGAAAAAAATCACAAAATGCTGTCAGTTTCTGGATCCTTGGCAGCTCTGAGGGGGGCACACAGGGGGGCAAAACAGGATGCGAAACTGTGTCCGAAGAACCGGCTGCCCGGCCGAGGAGGAAAAAAGAACAAACTGAACCTGGAGCTTGCTTCTCCCCCCTGCATACTTCCTGAGTCCCAGAAAAAAAGGTAAAAAAGGATGCAGTTTCCCAAGGAGAAAAACTCACCTCCCCCCCAGCAGTCTACTGAGGCCCATTAGCTTGGAATGTGGGGCTGCTGGCTAGTTCTTTTGTGTGTGTGAATCACTCTAGCTATCCCGTCACCCTCTCTTGACAACACCTTCCTTTCACAGTGGGACAGGGGAAAAAATTCCCTGCGGAGTTTTTTTCTTTAAAACAAGCAAACCTATGACACCATCCCTGGAAATGTTCAAGGCCAGGCTGGATGGGGCTGTGACCAACCTGGTCTAGTGTAAGGTGTCCCTGCACACGGCAGGGGGGTTGGAACTAGATTATCTTTGAAGTCCCTTCTGTGAGAAATATATCAAATTAAAATTACAAAGACGGCCAAATAAAGTGAAACAAAGAACTTTATTTTCAGCGCACTGGGTGTGATCAGGTCTGCCTCATGCCAGAGCCCGAGAGCACACATGAGATGGGAGGGGGCAGTTCTTTTAAGGTTTCTTGATTTGCATAACTATTCCCTCCTTCCTCCCATGCTCAGCTCTGCTCCTTTTCTTCCTTAAAAGGTGATATAGCCCTTTTGAGCTCGATTGGGTCTCTCAGGGCCAGCTCACATTTCCCTTTGCCAGTCCATTGGTTGTCTTAACTGACCTCTCAGATTGTTTCCCTGTCCTGGCCATGTGGTCCCTTGGCAATGAGCCCTAGCTGGTCCCATTGTCTTACAGGCTTCCCGACTCGCCTCTATACTGTAACTATAGGCAACAACAATAAGTAACTGCAAACAATCAGTACCCCACTACTAAATAACTCTCCAACCCCCCCCAAACAATGCAGCTTCCAGGTATCTTGACATGAGTAAACTCCTGCTTGTAATAAAACCACCTTATTTATTTCTTACAGGATCACAACTATTAGTACCTATAACAGGTCATGACTGCAACAGAGCTGCAGCCACAGGCAGCTGCAGAACACCCCTGGTCACTAAAACTCCTCATCACGAGGCAACCATGGAAACTCTGCTTGTAATAAAACTGTCTCATTTATTTCTTTCACTTCCAACCCAAACCATTCTATGATTTCCATGCTGTGTATATGCCTGTCTTATACCACTAAGTAGCCTTTTCATTCTGCTGCTATCTAACTTCATGGAGCATGTATTATTACATGCTTAAAGAGAAAATGACAGTGTGAGGAACACCTTCTAACAGAAATTACTTTTTGTCATTCTGGTTTTGTGAGAAATAAAAAACTGGTTTTATTACAAGCAAATAAAATGGACAAAGGGTTATTCTTATTACCAACCTATAGGCATTCCGCGAAAGTTGTAAGGCATACAGTTCAGTCTTGAAATGTATGCCAGGGATTGGGCATGCGGGAAGAGGGAATTGCGAACTAACTGGAAATATAGCTGACCCAGCCCCATGTCACATGACTGGCCATGGGGGCAGATGGAGGCCGCCATTTTGTCTGAAACTCCACCCCTGGCATGAGGGGGGAGCACAGGAGAGCCAATTCGAAGAGGAGAAACGCCCCCCCATGACGAAAACCAGGGTTGGACCTTAGGAATGTTTAAAAGGCGGGAGTTATGAATTGGGAGGTGTGCTCTTGGAAATTTAGAGACTTGAGGACCTAACGTGTTGTAATTAAATTTTCCTACTCGTATTATTATTATTATTATTTTCTTTGTTCTGTGGGGGTTTTTTCCGCCATCGTCGTAAATTTAAAGAGAGATTTTTCTCAGAGTTTTGTCTTCGTGACAAATAACCGCACACAAGAAAAGTGTGGATTTTCAAGCTCTCTAGGGAAAAATACCAAATCACTTCAGTTGCATTAATGAACCTTTCTTGCAATGGATAGGACATTTTTCAACTTTTCCGAGCTGTAATCTGTTCGTAAGTCAGAATAGAGCAGTATTTTTGCTGCTGTCAGTTCTTAATCACAATAACGACCCTTTAGGAAACACAATTTAGTGCAGTTCATAGAATCATAGAATGGTTTGGGTTGGAAGGGACCTCAAAGATGATCTAGTTACAAGCCCCCTGCCATGTGCAGGGACACCTTCCACTAGACCAGGTTGCTCAGAGCTCCCTCCAACCTGTCCTTGAACACTTCCAGGGATGGGGAGGGGAGTCCACAACCTCTCTGAGCAACGTGATCCAGTGCCTCACCACCCTCACAGTAAAGAATTTCTCCTTAATATCTAACTCTGCCCTCTGTCAGTTTAAAGCCATTCCCCCTTGTCCTGTCACTCCATGCCCTTGTAAAACGACCTGTCCAGCTCTCTTGGAGCCCCTTTAGGTACTGAAAAGTGCTAGAAGGTCTCGAATCCTTCTCTTCTCCAGGCTGAACAACCCCAACTCTCTCAGCCTTTCCACATAAAAGAGTTGCTCCAGCCCTCTAATCATCTTTGTGGCCTCTGCTGGACTTGCTCCAACAGTCCCATGTCTTTCTTGTGTTGGGGTCCCCAGAGTTAAATGCAATACTCCAGATGGGATCTCAGAATGGAGTGGTAGGGGAGAATTGCCTCCCTCGACCTGCTGGCCATGCTTCTTTTGATGCAGCTCTGTGGGAATACAGTTCTGTAGGAAGGGATATGTTTGTTGCAAATCTTGCATCCCTAAAATGCATAAGGATAATATAGGTTGTCCCATCCTATTTTATTTTGAGAACAAAATGGTAATTATGGAGGAGGATTTCTTTTGCTTGTTTTAAACGATTGTGTGAGGAAAGGTAGCTGCATGGACTTCCATGAGGCTTCTAAAATGTTTCAGAAATGAAGAGCTGGCATGGAACAATGCAGAAATTACCATTTGGGAAGTTGCGTCTTCCCTAAATTTCTTTGGCAGTTGTACAAAAAACTGATGTAGCTGTGGTATACTTAGCCTTTCTGATAATGCAGGTATTTGATTATTTTTGTTTAAGGGGAATTAAACTTTAGCAGCAAGCCTAAAGATTTGATACTGAATCTCTGAATTACCATTCATGCTAGAAAAAAGTGAGACTTTTTTTTCCCCCTGTAATGGGTTCTACTTAATTGCATCCAGTCAGGTATTTAAGATTTTAAAGGGAAGCTTTTTTTTGGTACTGGATATAAAAAGTTTTTCCATCTTACTAAGTGTTTTATTCAAAAGTAAGTTTTATTAAAAAAGAGAAAGGGAGGGGGGAGTGTTAAAATAATAATTGAAGAAAAAAACAACTATTCTCTGTTTACTATCGTGGGTCTCTGTCTATAGTTTTCTTGGTAATAATGTTCTCACTTAGTGAAGATCTTAGAATCTGAATCATCTAGCATTGTCTCTTATTCTCACCATAGCCTTAAGTAGTATCTTATATCTGTTTCTTCCCCTTGCCCATAAGAAACATATACTATACTCTGGGAGCATAGTTTGATTTTGCAAACATGCTTTGCAATGTTGATAGCTTCTTCAATTAAAACTTATACAAGATTGGCTTTTTTTTTTTTTTGTGTAGTATATGCTTCAAAGGACCCAGGACCAAGATGAAAATGTTGCTTTGGAGGCTTGCGAATTTTGGCTGACTTTGGCTGAACAACCAATTTGTAAAGATGTATTATGTCGACATCTTACTAAGTAAGTATTAAGAATTAGAACTAGTTATTTTGCAATAGTTATCTTTAAACTTCAGTTGACTTTTTCCTGGTTACTATTATAGAAACCGTATCTAGCTTGCTGTATGCTTAGGAGGAGTTTCTTGTAGCTAGTTCTTGTGCATATTAAAAATGGCTGTAGCAAAGAGGTCACTGAAAAGACTTCTGAGGATTTCAGACTTGGCTCCAGAAGCAACCTAAACTGTATCACTGGTGCTCTACCTCAACCTTAACAGCCTGTTAAGTATCAGATTTATATAAAGGTATACTATCATCCGCTTAAGCTTAAACAAATATCTTCATGTGACATTACCTGTAATATATGGTGTACCATGAACATATTGTCTTGACAACTACTATTGTGAGCATTTCTGTGCAATGCTTCTATGTGCATAGTCATGCCAGGGGTTCCCCATCTTTATGAAGAACATAACAAAATGACAAGGTCATTTAGATTTTGGAATCAATTTCATATCAGTTGCCAAGGCAATTTAAACTTGAAAGCATGTATAGTGTTTTTCTTCATGCTTCTTCAGACTGACAGTAGTTTTTTAAGCTTTTATCGAAAGTTCAGAAGGTAATTGTTGTGAACGAGTAATTTCAGCTGCTCAGAGTCGCCATCAAAGGTATTGGCAAAAAGCAGGTTTTAATATGTATTTGTGAAAGTGTGACTTTAACAGAGTTCGATGGCAAGGCTCGCTATTACTATATAGATGAAGCATACGTAGGAAAATCAGATTAGAATCAATCTAGAATGATTTACATGAAGACTGGGAATGCAAAAGGGGGTAAGGGTGCAAAGGATATGGATACAAAAGATAGGGGTGCAGAAGGGCTTAGCAGCACTTAATCATTGACTAATTTAGCATTTAAAAATTAATTCAGTAGGATTTATTACAGTTATAACAGTGACTTAATTATAGATTCACTATAACAGCATTTATACCATAATCAATTCACATACACAGAGGTAAAACCATGTGTACACCTATTTTTATGTGTCTAAATGTACCTATCAATAATTCCCCTCAGGTTCAGTGAAATACTCATGTCAAATCCCTTTGCATTTCCCAACAGGCAAGGGTTGCACCTGGAGGAGCATGGAGATAGTGGGGGGGATATCAGCCTAGGCCTTGTTGTCAGTGATAGTCCTTCAAGTATCACAAACTCGAGGGTTTGAGAGCCCTGAGAAGTGTCTCACTCAGAGGGAGGTTGCTGGTCATAGCCTGTTGTGGTCCAGGAGAGCTCAAAGGACCTCACTTAGGACCGTTGTTTATAGGGTTGTGAGAGAGTTGGCTTTAGTCATCAGTAAGTTTCCATTCTGACCATGACCCAGGTCAGTAACTGCTGGTCTTTTTTCCCAGAAAGTTCAGTAAAAATGGTACTGTTTCACTCGGGCTACGATTCATTTTTTTCAAAAGGTCTTGTAACAGTGGTACCACTTCACTCGAGCTACACTTCAGGTAAATAATTTACCAAGGCTAACAAGAATAACGGCCTTTCCTTTGTTCCCCACCTTGGTCAGGCAGATGATTTTCCTGGTATGGTCAGTGTTGTTTCCACCTATATCAAGCTCCTTGCACAGTCAGGGATGCTTCAATGCTCAACTGGTTCAGTCAAGACTTGTCTGGAGCTTCCGAAGTTGTAGAGCAGGCCCGAAGATGGAGAGAGGGGTGTGCACCACCACAATCCCCCCATGACTAAAATCAATCTCTCTTGCTCCACAGAGTGGTGGTGTGGTTGCCTCTTGCCTCTGTGCCTATACACAGTTTAATGCCATTTTCGTGTTGTAATTTGAGGGAAATTTTTGTTAAGTTCATATTGTCATTGAGATGCATGAGTATTATTGCTGGTCTGAATACCTTCAGAAACAATACTCCTCAGCTGTAGAATATAGAGAGATTAAGTTTGACACTGGTGCTTGGTCAGTCTATGGTAATTTCAGTATTAGTTTGACTTGGCTTGTAATACATATATTTATTTTTATGGATTTATTTTTGTAGCAAATGTGTTTATATGTGAAATACTTGACTTTTTTTCCCCTGTTACTTTTTTTTTGCCATACATCAATACCATTGGAGACTCATGGCCATAACCAGTTAAATAACTAAGTAAAGTTCTAATATAGACTAATGACTAATGTCAAGATCTCTGCAATGTCAGGGACTTGTCTTAAGGGATGATAGTTGAAGTAATCACAAAAGGATAGGAGAGCTCAATGTAGGTAGATTTCCATCCTTAAGAGTAGTGAGGTAGAGTCTTTAGTCACAGGTCAGTTAAGTGACGAATAGAACCAAAGTAATAACTTTTTTATCAAGCATATTTTGGAAGTGTGAATTCTTACTGAAAAGAATTTGATTTTTTTCTGAAAGGTACTTCAAAATAGATTTAATCATATGGAAGAATATCCTGTTTTTAAAATGTAAAACACAGTTGTGCCATCTGGCTACCTCTAGTTAGAAATTAACACTTTTTCAGATGACAAAGTATTAATGAACCTCATAAAATGGAGTGTGGTTAAGGTACTAACTTTTGGTATCAGGCTAAGTTTTTGTCTGGAGCTTTTTGTTTGTTTGTTTGTTTGTTGTTGGGGAGAGTATGATTACAGTCAAAATTATGGACCAGGTAACTGAAAACCAGTTTGCTTTATTTATGTGTTATTTTGACATAGAATCATAAAATCTCTTGAGTAGGAAGGGACCTATAAGGATCATCAAGTCCAACTCCCTGCTCCTCTTAGGACTGTCTAACACTAAATCATATGACTAAGAGTGTTGTTCTCTAGGGAACTCCTTCCAGTGATCGACCACCCTCTCAGTGAAGAACCTTTTCCTAGTGTCCAATCTGAACTTCCCCTGATGCAGCTTCATTCCATTTCCTTGTGTCCTATCACTGGTCACCAGACAGAGGAGATCAGCACATCCCCATCTGCTGCCCCCCTTGAGGAAGTTGTAGACTGCGATAAGGTCTCCCCTCAGCCTTGTCTTCTCCAAACTGAACAGACCAAGTGAACTCAGCTGCTCCTCATAAGTCTTGCCCTCAAGATCCATCACCATCTTTGTTGCCCTGCTTTGGATGCTCTCTAATAGCTTTATATCTTTCTTATATTGTGGTGCCCAAAACTGCACACAGTACTCAAGGTGAGGCTGCACCAGTGCAGAGCAAAGTGGGACAATAACATCCCTCGACCGGCTGGCGATGCTTTGCCTGATGCCCCTCAGGATACAGTTGGCCTTCCTGGCTACCAGGGCACACTGCTGACATATTCAAGTTGCTGTCGACCAGGACCCTCAGGTCCCTTTCCATGGCACTGGTCTCTAGCCTCTCATTCCGCAGTCTGTCCATACATCCAGGGTTGCCCTGTCCCAGATACAGAGTCTGGCACTTGTCTTTGTTAAACTCCATGTGGTTGGTGATTGCCCAGCCCTGTCATTTGTCGAGGTCTCTTTGCAGGGCCTCTCTGCCTCCAGGGAGTCCACAGTTCCTAGTTTAGTATCATTGGCAAACTTACTGTACATTTGATTCCTACTTCCAGGTCATTTATAAAAACATTAAAGAGCTCTGACCCTATAATTGAGCCCTGGGGAATCCCACTGGTGACCAGTTGCCAACCTGATGTGACTCCATTTACTACAAGTCTTTAAACCCAACTCATTAGCCAATTGTTCACCCAATTTGTTATGGACTTGTGTGCTGGACATTTTTTGCAGTACAATACTGTGAGATAAAGTATTGATGGCTTTGCTAAAAATCAAAAAAACCTCACATCTACTGGTGTCCCTTGGTCAGTAAGATGGGTGACCTTGATGTAAAAGGAAATTAAATTGGTTAAACAGGACTTTCCCCTCATGAACCCATGGCTGTGACCAGTGACTGCATTGTCTCTCAAATGTTTTTCAATAAGTCCCAGAATACCTTTCACCATAATTTTACCAGGTACTGAAGTGAGACTGATAGGCCTGTAGTTACCAGGGTCTTCCTTCTTGACATGTATCAATATTTCTTTGTAGACTGATACCTGTGCTGGTAAATGGTATGAAGTATTCAGAGATTGATATTATTCTGTTAAAGGTAAGCATTCCTTCCTTTTATACTCAGTAAGAATATCTGGATAACTTCTGACTTGTAAATCAGAATGGTTGAGCTGGTAGGCCAGATCTGGCCTGCCATCTGTTCAATGGAGATTTAGCTTTTTGGGGCAAGGTATGCTGTTCCAAAAATGCTATGCGACTGCTACCATGTTTGTTGGAAAATAATCTGTGGGCTTTCCTGCTTTGCCCCTCTCCCCTTCCACCCAGCTTTGGCAGAGCTGGGATACTTTTACCCATGAATTACTGCAGCAAAGCATCCTGAAAGAAATGATCAGAATTGATTTTAATGCCCTTCTAGCTTGAACTACAAAGCTTTTTCCATCACAACATTTTAGAATGTGTTTGTGTACTTGAATTTCTCTATCTCTTCTTCCTTCTAATTCCTTCCAATCAAGAGTAATTTCTTTACAAGAAGGGTACTTTGTGCTTTTCCTTGAGATTACCTCTGTTGCTTTTATTTTCCTGATTTTTTTCTGGTAAATACTGTAGCAGAATGCAGGAACAGTGGCATTTTTAGTTAGCAGGGCAGCACAAGTGGGATGTGAATCTTTCACATGTTTATAAATATATTGAACTAAAATTGACACTACATTCTTAATTCCTTGAGCAATATAGTTGCACTAGTTTATCTGATAAAACATTTTTTGGCAGGGGGATGTTGAAGAAGATGAAGCTATTCCAGATAGTGAACAGGACATAAGACCTCGTTTTCATCGTTCACGGACAGTAGCTCAGCAACATGAAGAAGATCATATTGAAGATGATGATGATGACAATGATCTTGATGATGATGATACTATTTCTGACTGGAATTTAAGTATGTCAATGTGTAAAATGTTTTCAAATATAGATACTTGCATAATACAAGAAACAGTAAAAAGAGGAGTTTGTGTATAGGAATACTGAGGCTTTGCTTTTGAACAGATAAAGAACTATCTACTGATATAATTGGTGATTGGGGCAGAGGGGGAGTCTTTCAGGTGATGTTTTGGCTATATAACTGTATTGAAAAATCTAGCCAACTTTAAACTTATTTTGAATATGGCCAATAGAGTTGCAAACATCTACTGGAGGCAATTCAACAGAAGCTTTGGATTTTGAATTTTAATTCTACAAGATAATAGAAAACATATATCACTGTTTTTTACAAGTCTTTGTGGTTGGTTGACCTTGGCTGGATGCAAAGAGGAAAACAAAATAATTTTATTCTCTATTTCCCATCAGCAAGCGATGTTCAACTACTTCCCAGGAAGCAGGGCTTCAGCATGAGTAACAGTTGCTCCAGAAGGCAAACACTGCAAATAATGAATGCTCCCCCTTCCTCCTCCTTTCCTTAGCTTTTATATCTCAGCTGATGCCATATAGTATGTAATATCTCTTTGTTCAGTTTGGGTCAGCTGGCCTACTTGTGTCCCCTCCCAGGATCTTGCCCACCCACAGCCTACTGATGGGGGGAATGTTGGAGAAACAATGCTGATGCTGTGCCAGCACTGCTCAGCAGTAGCCAAAACACTGTTGTGTTATCAGCACCTTTCTAGCTACAAATGCAAAGCACAGCACTGTGAGGGCTGCTATGGGAAAATGAACTCCATCTCAGCCAGACCCAATACAGTCTTACACATTGTTCTTAGCTTAATAATGCTTTCCTTTACTTCAGTCTTCCCTCTAAATCTGATTTGTTTGTGGATTTTTTCCCCTCCATTTGAACATGCTACTACTGACAGCCATTACCAGTAGTTCAGATGTAGTACAGATGAATGTACCTTGAAGCTTATGGATCAAACAACTTTGAGACATAGCTAAACTTTTAATATTATTATTGTTATTATTATTTTAGAAGACAAAAAGCACAAATATGTTTTCCTTTGTAAAGTATCTTTTTATAGTTTTAAATTCATTATGCTGTTCTTGTAGTCATGTGTAGAAATTCCAGAATTAAATCAATATTTTCTGGAAAACATAGCTGAAATGACGGAGGATGCTCTGTGGTCCACAGTTTTGGTTAAGAAAGTGAGGAAACTAAAGCTTGCTAGGAAAGAGAGAGAACAGAACAGTTAAGAAATCTGTTTTCATGTATGTCATCTGGACTTGAGAGAATTCAGATTATCTGAATTTCAGAATTGTGTTCCCTGTTTAGTATCCAGTGTTCTATATTTGATTTCCAATTTTAACAAAAAAGAAATATCAGCACAGCCTGACAGCAGCATTGGTTACTAATGAGACCTGGTAACTAAATATGGAAGCCCACCTTTTTTCCTCTTCTAGCAGAAAGCTGAAACAGAATCACAGAATATGTGGAGTTGGATGGGACTCACAAGGATTATCAAGTCCAACTCTTAACCCTGCACAGGACCATCCCCAAGAGGAACACCATGTGCCTGAGAGTATCATCCAAATGCTTCTTGAACTCTGTCAGGCTTAGTGCTGTAACCACTTTCCTGGGGAGCCTGTTCCAGTGCTCAACCACCCTCTAGGTGAAGAACCTTTTTCTAAGATGCTAGTCTCTGGGAGTCTGTGCTGTTTGTTATTTTTTTTCAGTGAAGACCTGCTCTAAGTTGAGGGCTCATGTTTGGTTTTATTCAAGCTTGTTGGACATCATCTAGAAGCAGAGTAGAAAAAAATTTTCTATTTGTTATCTATTCTAGTAGTTGCTATCTTCCAGCTGAAAAATTAGCTATGTCTTGTTTGGGCCCACTAGTCGTTTAGATCCAGTTTAGGATTTTTACAGTGTGTGTTTCCTGTCAGTGAGTATTTTAATATCTCTAGTGTATAAGTCCTTTTAGTAGCTATAAAAATGCTGCAAAAATGGCTTTCTAAGACCTGTGGCTCAATCCCTGTGTATTGTAATGAAATAGAAGCATCTTTTCTCCTGATACCCTGCCAGCTCAAAGTTAAAATGAGGATCATACTGTCTAACTACAACTGCTTGTATAATAATAATATAATAAGCAGATTAACACTGTTAATTCCCTCCAGGGAAATGTTCTGCTGCTGCTCTTGATGTCCTGGCTAATGTATTTCGTGATGAACTTCTGCCACACATCTTGCCCCTTTTGAAGGAATTGCTTTTCCATCCCGAATGGGTAGTTAAAGAATCTGGTATCCTTGTTCTTGGAGCAATTGCTGAAGGTAAGGCAATAGTGCATATCAAGTTGCTGAATTTTTGATTGGTTCTAAAGCAGCTCTGTGATCCGTTCAGGGTGAATTTACTTGTGTAAGCAAGTATACATCCTTAGCTGATTTGGTTTTAGTGATTAATCTCTACATCTACTAATTGATGACTGCAGTTGTTTGTTTAATGTTCAAATATGCCTTTTTGAAGGCTTAAATAACTTAAATAATTTCTTTTATTCCTCCGTTTCTTAACTCTGTAGCATATATTTTTGGTCTCTCATGAAATACTACCTTAATTTGATACAACAGGAATATTTACATTTCATTCAATGTTTTCAGAAATGGAGAAGACCAGATCTGTGACTTCAGTGCCCTGAGCTGCTTTTTGTGGATGGTTCTCTGATTTAAATGTGATAACTTCCATTTCTTTGTATTTACTTACGGTCTTGGCTTTTTGCCTGTATTTTCATCATCTCTGTCTATTTTGCAAACTGAAGGAATATTTTTGGGTCCATGCCTGGATTATCTATCTTCTCCTACAGTGCCTAGTGGATGTATATTTTCTTTGTTGCTAGAAAGCATTTTTGTTTGGTTTGATTTCAAGTCAAGCAAGATAAAAGTTAGTACTTCTGGCAAATCTCAGTGTATTACTGCCCTTGCTGACTTGAAGTGTGTAGCTTTTATTTGCGTTGGTGTGATATTAGGAGAAAACAAGAACATTAAATTTCTTAAGGAATCTTTTTTAATGAAATTATGTTTTGTTATCAAGGCCTAAACTTTCTCTACTTGTTGTCTTGGTTACTCTGAGCAGACTGGCATAAGACTTCCAAGCTTTATAAACTAATTTTATTTGGGTGCTCTTGCTATACTCCATTTGATAAAGCAGAATTTATGGGGATTGGGGAAACACTAAAGTAGAAATGTAGTTGGAATGAATGTAAATTTCATTGGGGATTTTAATTACTGTTCATGGTGTGGTTTCTTTTTAGGACAACATAAAGTAGGTATACTTGCTTTGTATATTGGTAAAATGCATTACTACATGATAGAGGATGAAAATATGTCCCTTCTAGGAAATAACAAAAAGTTCTATTATGTTTTCTGATTTTTCTACTGTAATAGCTATATTTTTCCTTCTAGGCTGCATGCAGGGTATGGTTCCATATCTTCCTGAGCTGATCCCTCACCTTATTCAGTGCCTTTCTAATAAAAAGGCTCTTGTGCGCTCCATTACTTGCTGGACTCTTAGTCGCTATGCACACTGGGTAGTTAGTCAACCCCCAGACACACACTTGAAGCCATTAATGACTGAGTTGCTAAAGTGCATTCTGGATAGCAACAAGAGAGTACAAGAAGCTGCCTGCAGGTGAGCCAAAGCTTAAACAAAAAGTACTATCCATGACACTGCTTTTTCATGGGAAAATATTTTAATTCCTTTACTGATGAATGTATGACTCCATTTCTAGCTCTTAATGTTTCTTAATTTTTTTTTCCTTTTAAATTGGAGTAGGTTCAACTTCTTCTGAAGTCGTCACAAATAACTCTGAGTTGTAGTAAAATCAAAACAGATAATTTGTCCAGTTTGTTTTTAGAATATATGAATAATCAAACTAAACAATCTATTGCAGTAAAAGAAATTATCTGCATGTGACACCTATTTTTTTTCAATATTTGAGGTTTCATTGACCAGAAATCTGGCTTTATAGGCCTATGAATGAGGTCAATACTGGAAAACTATACTATCATTGCATTAGCAATGTTTATAGTTAGCTCAGGATTACCAAAACATTTGCATTACAATTATTTCAAGGGATATTTCCTTTCTCTTGAAAGGAGATCCTTGGAGGTAAGATTCCCTTCTCTCCCTTGTCTGCTGATATTTAAAAAAATGGACACACCATTAATGAAATGAATACATCTCTTGTGCAGGAAGCTCAGCAAATAAAACTTTTACATGTCAGTTCGTGTGGGGCAAGAGTGTACACAGTAGACTCCCAAGAAAGTTTGTTCATAAAGCAGGATTAGATCTGTAGCATATATACATAAAAGGTTTTTAACAGAATATTTTTAAATTTTGCTCACCACAGTGTAAGAGCTGAATCTTTGTGTTCAATCAAAATAGACTGAGTTTCTCAGTAATACCATTTTGAAAACATACCTTGGATGAATTTAAAGGCTAAATACAGTTCTACGTTTGAACAGGAATGGGTAGTGTGGGGCATTTTGGGGTGGTCTTGTTTTGTTCTTTCCAAGATACTGACTTTTCTATTTATGGTGGGGTTTTTTTGTCATTCAGTGCCTTTGCTACTCTAGAAGAGGAGGCTTGTACAGAGCTTGTTCCTTATCTTGCATATATACTTGACACTTTGGTCTTCGCATTTAGTAAATACCAGCATAAAAACCTGCTCATTCTTTATGATGCTATAGGAACTCTAGCAGATTCTGTAGGACATCATCTAAATAAACCAGTGAGTATACCTTATGTTCTGTAGAAACACTCATCATATATTTAAAAAGTGGTTTGATGGGGTTTGTAGTGTGATTTATATGTTATAAAACATAAATTCTGGCTTCAATAATAATAAATATTTACATGTAAAATACACAGACTGTATGTAATTTTCCCACTACACAAATATTCTCCATTTTGAATAAATGATTGTGTGTTTGGTGGCTCTGTTGTCTCTTTGGATACTTTCTGGAAGCAACAGTACTACAGGGATGCCTTGTTCAATGTCCTTGTGACTGTGACAGCAGTGGTAGGGAAAATGAAATATTTTGTACAGAATTACTAAACATGCCCTTCTGGAGGGATAGAAAATTGCTTTCTTTATGGATGGATAGTTGATTGAGGAAGAGGTTTCAAGAACTTGGGGGGATAGGGTTGTATCATCAAGGCAATGGAAGATGATTGAGAAAAGCAGGTGGCAGATGCACAACCAAATTGTATTGCTCGTAAAAATGTTTTCTGTAGCCCCTGAGTCAATCGTTTAGATTTGTAACAACCCAGGCAGATATTAAAAGTTGCCAGACTGAAGCCAGTGCTGGAGGAAAAGATTTGTTCTGCAAAGATACTTATGTGCTTCAGCAAAAAATCTTAAAACATAAAGTTCTAGTATTAAACTACTTCTACATATTGCAACAATGATTACAGTATATCAATTTCCTTTGGCTGAAAAAGTAGAATATATCAATTTTCTAGCTTTGAAATAAACTAGTATGCAATTGTTTCAGTAGCTGATGCATTTTCATCTTAAACAGGAATATATTCAGATGCTAATGCCTCCATTAATCCAGAAGTGGAACATGTTGAAGGATGAAGATAAAGATCTCTTCCCTTTATTAGAGGTAAATATTAAAATTTGAATGTGTTTTATCAACTTCTTTTGTGAACTACCCCTTTTACTAAGGATGCTCCTACTAGGAAGTATGACTATGAAAACTGTCAGTGTTAGGTATTTCCCATTATGGAGAAAATATTACAACAATAAATGAGAAAATTTTGTGACTGAGGAAATGTCATTAAGTTTAGCAGAAATATTTAAGATTTATTTTTTCCTGCCATTCTTGATTGTTTTCTTTGGGATTATTTGTTTTTTTAAAAAGTTGTTCCATCCCTGTTGTTCTTGTCTTTTTCTCCTTGCTCTCTCTTTGTCCCTCCATTAAAACAATTATCAACAGTCTTAAGTTATGAACCAGACCATGTAGTTCATTCTCTGTACTTTCCAAATGTGAAGCAGGAAAACACGTCTAGATAAATTAGTTTCATAATTCTTGGATAATGTTAGGGCTTATACATTGCCAGGATACTGAAGTTTAGTGTAAGTGCTAGCTGAATTATAGTAGTCTTCATATGAACTCTTGGCCACCTCAAAGAAGATTCTGCTCCTGAGAAATTTTCTCAATTGACATACATAGGAGAGAGTAACAATTACATAACAGTTGCCTTGTCTCAGCTAATCGGTACTACCTTTACAGGTTGGTTTTACTTAGTTACTTGTGGGTATACTTAAAGGCTTTTACTTTACCTCACACAAGTAAAAGGTACTTGGGGGAGGTAAGTTAGTGTCTATCCTGCTTTTTTTTTCTTCTTCTTTATTTTATTCCAGTGCCTGTCGTCAGTTGCTACTGCCTTGCAATCTGGCTTTCTTCCGTATTGTGAGCCTGTGTACCAGCGTTGTGTAAATCTGGTGCAGAAGACTCTTGCACAAGCCATGGTATTTTTCTATTGCTATTCCAGTGTTTTCAGAATATCTCCTTAAACCAATGTATTAACTATGTAAAGTTAGTGGTTTGCAGGGAGATTTAGTAGTATTAACTGTTGAATATTTAAATGAAGCTGCAGTTCTGAAACTGTTTGTTTTTACTTTTATGCATAACCATGAGAAAATCTAATACTTATTTTGAAAAAGCATAATTATTTGTTGCAGCTGCACAATGCTCAACCAGACCAATATGAGGCTCCAGATAAAGATTTCATGATTGTGGCTCTTGATTTACTGAGTGGTTTAGCTGAAGGACTTGGAGGTAACATTGAACAGCTAGTGGCTTGCAGCAATATCCTGACGCTAATGTACCAATGCATGCAGGTGAGAAACCTGTTTAATCCAAGAATTTTCTTTCTTAAAAGAATCAGAAACACTTCTAGAATTGTTAGGTTTTTTTCTTCCTCTCTTTAGGATAAAATGCCTGAGGTACGGCAGAGTTCTTTTGCGTTGTTAGGTGATCTGACAAAGGCGTGTTTTCAGCATGTTAAGCCTTGCATCGGTATGTTTCTTTTACATATTAAATACTTAACTTGTTTTACAAACTGATAAGAGGCTGATTTAGCTATTGTTAAGTTCCCTTTTTTGTGGCATGCCCTGTCATGGTGTTGTAAGTTTTCATTTTCTTCTATTAGCAAGGGTCTGTAGCAAAAGTTCATTTTGCTGCTTGATTTTTGTAATGTAACATGCTTCCTGTTTTGCTGGAATATGGCAAAACAGATGTACTTTGACTGCAATTGTAACAGTTGCTTTCTTTAGTAAATTCTAGAATTTGTGGGGTTTTTTTTGTTCTACTAGAATCCATGAATGCTTGGATAGGCTTGGAATTTGAATTTTAGTGAAATATTAGTCACAAAGACAGATTATAACATCTGCCAAATAAATTTTAGTCAAGACTGTGATTTTCTTTCTAGGTTTCATTTTTGTTGGTTGTTGGTTTTTTTTTTGGGGGGGGGGGATTGGTGTTGTATTTGGTGCTTTTTTTGTTTTTGTTAAAGGGGGTGTTTGTTTTGGGGGGAGGGTGGTCATTCTTTTTTTTCTTTTTTTTTAGCACAGTTAAATACATAGCTATCCAGGTGTGCTTTTTTTCCCCCACTCCTGGGAAGGGAATAAAAAAGGGGTTTAGAGTTACATAAATGTAAAATCTATTAGAAATATTTTTAAATCATAGTTTGCAAAGATTTGCATTGATCTGCTGAGGTTGTATCATCCAGGTTAATCTGATATCTATAAAAAATACAGTTCTTATTAATTCCGGTGTAATGCTTTATGACAATTTAAATATGCTTTACATGATTTTAAAAAAACTCGCTTGTGATCTTACAATAAAGGAACAAGATGGTTGTATTGTGTGATGAGATTTTAAAATGTTGTTCTTTCTAGCTGATTTCATGCCCATTTTGGGAACAAATCTAAACCCTGAATTCATTTCTGTGTGTAACAATGCAACCTGGGCAATTGGAGAAATCTCCATCCAGATGGGTAAGATTCTTTTTTTCTTTGAATATTTGCATATTTAGAATGGTTTGTCTGGGTTGGGTTTTTTATTATTATTTTTAGTGATGCTTTCATGCAAAAAAAATTAAGTTTTACATTCTTGTCCTTGACAGTAAGTTCAAGATACCAGATCTAAATAGATTGTGTATATTAATGGTCATTTTCTTCTCAATGTTTCTTTTTGGCTGTTTCAGGTATAGAGATGCAGCCTTATATTCCAATGGTGTTGCACCAGCTTGCAGAAATAATTAACAGACCCAACACACCAAAGACATTGTTAGAGAACACAGGTATCCAAAAATTGAACCATTTATGGTGAAGGGAATTAGAGGGGTTTTTTTCTATAATGATTTCAAAAACTCAAATAGAACTTATTGCTATGTATTTGGCTTTTATAAGCAAAAACAAATGTTTTGCACAAGTTCTTACAAGTCTCAGTCTTGCAGAAAAACATGTCATATATCTAGATTATTAAAGTTATTGCTTTTTACCTTTATAACATTTTATATTTATTTATCATCTATTTAAGTATTCTTCCAATTTTATTTATGGATACAATATGACAAATGTATGCAGTAACACTTAAAGACCTAGTGGCTTTACACTGATTTTAATATATGCTTGTCCTTACACATACAAACTGTATGTATGTCTAGTGTTTGAAACAAATGCAATTGGCATATATATAACAAATAATTAACTCTTTGGATTTGCAGTAATGCGCTTTTCAAACAATATTAATTTGTAGTAATATGCACAAAAATATAGATCTGTGATGGCAGTTTTAACCACAACATAACTGAAATTCTGTATAATTTTATTACCTGATCACTTAAAAACAAATTTCTGAAAAGAAGTCTTAACAGTGGCGTGTACATTTCTATGTTCTGGCCAGCTGCTTTGCCTTCCAAATTGGGAGCAGTCCCCAAATGCCTTATTGAAGTGGAATTTCTGAGACTTGTTCTTTTGCATTTATAGAGGGCATGTTCTGGTATGAAGAGCACCTTCTATACTTCAGCAAAACTTTATTAATAATTTAACAGGTTTCTGATTTACTATTTTAGTGATTGAGAATATTTTGACTTTTTTTCTGTTTGAAAACTGCCTTGTAAGAAAAAATGATAGTTTAGTCATTATACTGGACATAATTGAAAATGACGCAAATTCACTGCTAGTTACATTTGGGCTTGAGCTGAGATAAATTGGAATTTCTTTCTACGTGTATTTTTACTCCAGTATTCTCTACACCCCATCCCCTTATTTACTATGGAAGGTGAACTTGAAGGATAAATTGCCTAGTTTTCTGGCATATTATAGGTGCTGCTTTTTTAAAAGATATTTTTCGCACTAATTACTTGTTATGAAATGCACCCTGGAATAATATAGCAAAATTAATTTTCTTTCCCCTGCCTCAACCCTCTTTGTCTGCACTGATGGATTTGTAATATCTGTAGCTGAGAAACATCCAGTACCTAAAAGTTTACTTCCATCACTGCTAGAGAATTTTTTTAAGTAACCAAACATTAATTTTTTTTTAGTATCTTAATAGTTACTTTAAATGCAGATGCATAACTACAAATAAATTGTGAGTGTGGTTTACTTTTAAGTTTGTTGTGGAATATTGTGCTGTATGCCATTGGTACATGCAAGGGTATTACTGTTTTCTGCTGTAGGTTGTTATGTAATGAGCTATGAAAACACTTCTCTTATGGAAACATATGAGATCAGCTTAATTAAAAGTAGTTGCATAGAAAATAATGAGTACATGCCAAAAAGTTAAGCTTTGACAGAAATTACTATTCCTTGTACAGACTCTACCTGTGAGAATTTACAGATAAACCTTAAATATGCATTTTCATTTGGAAGTATCACTTCAAATGCAGTTTTATGTTGGATCAGCCAAAAATTTGACACTGCATATTGAAATCAAGTAATGTCTGGGCAAAATAGTACATTACCACTAAGGTGCAGCTTTCATGGAATGGGTACATTTTAAACTGCTAGTGTATCCTAAACTAAACTTTTATTGGAGAAAGCATCATCTGTTTTATTGCATGTTTCATGAAACTGTTCACAAATGCTCGTTAATTAGTGTTGCATAGTATGTCCCTTAAACATAGGTTTCCTTTCTCTGCTTCATATAAATCTGATGGATTTTAGTATTATTCATGTATTTTGCTTCAAGTAATCCTGATACATTATTTCCCACCTTCTCTTTTTTCTAAAGATTAATCTTTTGTGAGTTGAGCAAACACCATTAAAACGCATGATGATATTTTCTTCAGTCTGGACCTCAGAACCAAGGACCACACTACCTAATCATTCAGAGAAGCAGTTTTGCTTTTCATGCGTCCTTATGCTTTTGTATCAGAAGTCAGATTCTTATAGAAGTTTTATGAGGAAGTTTTTTTGAACAGGAGAAATATTGGGATTAAAAAATTAATTTTCTCCAGTCACTTGCTGTGAGCTAGCAACCCCTTTAATTTCTCAAGATTATGAAGAAAGCAAATATTTGGGGCTCTTTGAGAGTGTTTAATCTATTTAGTGTTTATTAGATAGACTGCAATGTATTCAATGTAAAAGTGTTTAGAAATATATTTTTACTGATAGATAGTAGGCCTATTAAAATCTTGAATTCTAAATATTGAAAAAATAAAATATTTAACTCTACTTGATACTAAAGCTGAAAATAGTTAATTCCTTTCTGTCAATAGTATTCATAATAATACTTTTTATTAAAAGCTTTGAAGGGCATGGTAGGTAAATTTACTGTAAGAGATGATTCTGAAGAGGGCAGAATGCTTACATCAGAAAGCCTTTGCATTTTAAATTGTGTTTTTTGGTGTTCTCTCATTTACTTCTTTAATTTTATTTTTACCCTGGAGAGTATACCATGTATGTTGCTGCCTCTTATTCAAGGGGTGGTAATTGACAGCACTGGTGAAATCTTTTGTTTACTATCATATACAGATTCTGTTTGCTTCTGTTTCTAAGTTATTTGTTGTTTTTTTCTTTATTTTTTCTCCTCCCCCCTCATTTGCTCATGTCTTGGTTGGCGTTTGGTGGTGTATAACCGTGATTGCATTACCTTAGCAATAACAATTGGTCGTCTTGGTTTCGTTTGTCCTCAAGAGGTGGCCCCCATGCTACAGCAGTTTATAAGACCCTGGTGTGTATTATTCAATTTTTTTTTAATTCATTTTTCTTTTCTTTTTCTTTCTTTCTTTCTTTCTTTCTTTCTTTCTTTCTTTCTTTCTTTCTTTCTTTCTTTTTTCTTTTTCCTTTCTTTTTCTTTCTTTCCTTTTCTTTCTTTCTTTTTCTTTATTTCTTTCTTTTTTCTTTCTTTCTTTCGTCCCTCCTTCCCTTCCTTCCTTCCCTTTCTTTCCTTTCTTTTCTTCTATCTCAGTTTTAGATATATTTTCAGTTGGTTACAAAATCTCAATCCTTAATCATTGCCAACCATGTGACTAATCTTGTCCTATCAGGTTTGTGAGTTTTTAGTAGCACTGTCATGTATTCTTTATGTTGTGGCTAACAACTAATTTAGGCATGGGATAAGATTGTCACATGCTTGCATGTTAAAGCTTGACTATGAAAAAGCATTTTAAAATCCATGAGAATGATAATACAATGCATGCAAATACTGTAAAATTTGTGCATTACTTAAAATTCAGTCTGAGGTTTGAATTGCTGTAAGGAATATGTTTCTAGACTTGTTATGTATAAAATATCTTGCTTGCTGCTGTAAAGGTTAAATAACTGTTCTTTAAGTGGTATCTCATGTAATGTTCACTTCTAATAATGATAGTTTCTATAAATATTTTATATACATATTTCTTTTTTTTTTTTAATAGAATACAGGTCACACTTTGTATATAGTGCAACAGAAAAGCAAGATTCTGTAGATGATACGTAATGGGAATATACTTGTAAAGACTGTGTGCAACAAGTATCTAAGTGTTCAAAAGAGTTTTCATATAATCTTATCAGTGTGACTTATTCCATTAAATGCTGTAATCTAGTCCTGACTTGACTGAATGAAAAAGTAATAGAATTAGCTAAGTTTTGCTCTCCAACTTGCTAGGTGCACCTCTCTGCGAAACATAAGAGACAATGAGGAAAAGGATTCAGCATTCCGTGGGATATGTACCATGATCTCAGTCAACCCCAGTGGAGTAGTCCAAGTAAGATACATAAATCGATCTTAACTTCCTTTTTCTTTACTCATGTGAAATTTAGTGAAAGCTGTATATGTAGTATGAAAAAAATCAGCTTGATATTGCTTCCCTGTAGTATGTGCTGTAACTGCTTTTTAGACATTGAGACCGAAATGTTTATATATCAAATTATCATGGTACTTCAGAATTTCTGCTTCAGTAGTTATTACTTATGGAAAGAAAAAGACAGTATTGTTAAATTCATTTTTTGTCTTTTACTTACAAGGAACATGTAAATAATGAACTTTGATTAACTGTATTTTGATACTTCTATCAGTCTTTTTAATGTTGAGGATACAAGGCAAAAGTTGATACGCTAAACCCTATTTTTCAGATACAATCTAGGCTTTTAAAAAAGAAACTGAACAAAAACAATAACCACCCCTTCATTCTTAAAACTTGGGTAGGGAAGATTCTCTTTCAACTTTGCATATATTGCTTAAATAGTCAATATGACAAGGGCGATGCACCTCTTTAAAATAAAAGGTACATCTCAAGAATAAATGATTTTCTCTTTAGTCTCTGCAGCTCCAAAGTAAAGCTATACAAAGGTAATATTTTCTAAGAGGAAAATGAAAGTGAATTTCCCTCTCCTCTGTCTGGAATCTTTCTCCCTGAAACACAAGAATTGAACCTCGATCTTGTTTTGAATTTTACAGTTTATTTCACTTATCCCTTATTTTGTACTTAGCATTTCCTTCTTCTGCTGTCTCTTCTTTCACACAGCTTAAAGGGAGGGAGTAATTAAGGTCTCTTTTCATTATCCCAGCTCTCCTCCTATGTAGCTGTGATCCTCAGTTCCTATCCAAAAACGTGCATAATAAACTTCATCATTAAGACTGATGTTTAAATGGTATAGTAGGAGGTAATGCATAAGAGCAGATGAACTAAACATAACGATTTTGGGGTGGCTTTAGTTTTGAATCTGTATGATAAACATTCTGTGTATCCCAGAAACAACTTCTGGCTTTGCTTAAAGAAATATAACAGCTTTTTTTCCTAACTGAAAGTACATGAGAGTAAGTTGCAAGTATGGTTCTGAGTTTGTCGATTGTTATTAAGGTGATTGGATGTCAAACTCGGAATGTGTACTGAAAGAATTAGTTAAACAAGTGTGGTGTGGGAGGGGAGGAGTTGTTTGTTGTTTGTTTTTTTTTAATCTGTGGTAGAATTTAATAAAAAATCTGATTAAACAAAGGTATTCCGACACTCAGCTATTTTTGTTTCCATACACTTAAGCATACAATAACTTACCATTATTGTCTGAATTAACTGGAAAATAAAGGCCTAAAACCAGATGCAGTTGTGCATTAGGATCAAATACCCTGCATATATCATAGAATGAACATTGAGCATTGTTTTCAGACCTATAAATTTAAAATTTCTAACCTATGTTCTTGTTTAATCTTATAGGACTTTATTTTCTTTTGTGATGCTGTTGCATCATGGATTAACCCAAAAGATGATCTCCGAGACATGTTCTGTAAGGTAATGTTTCTAGTATGACAGTATATCTGAACTGTGGTTACTTTGGATCCTTTGTTTCTTTCTTGTTTTTATTTCCATTATTGGCACTTTCTGTATTTGTGGTCGTGAATGCTTTCTTGCATAGTCATAAACTTTCAAACAAAACATCATAAAAATAATAAAAGTGTTTTACCTATATTTTCTTACATGCTTTCAGGCTATTCCAAATTTCTTTTTAAAAGCATTGAAAAGTTCACTTGAGATTTTATTTGACAGGATATTCATCCTCAAAGAGCTTTTCATAATGTCCAGCCTCCTACATTTTGACTGCATTTGGAAGAACAGGGGGGTTTATACCACATAGGAGACTTTTTTTCATTTCTTTTCCTTTTCTAGAAAATGAGATACGTGTGGTTTAAGACCTGCCCCCCACCCCAAGACGCATATTTTTTTTTAGAAATATCTAGAAAAATGAAAATGAAAAATCTTCCAGTAGTATCCTGATCTATTTATCTTGCTTTAGCTGAAAATAAATTTTTGGGACTGCTTAACCCTCCTAGAATTCCTCTTGGATAAGCAGGCCTTCAAGAAACTAGTAAACAGTGATAGCCAAGAACGCATCCCTAGACAAAGTGTCAATATAATTTAAACCAAAAGACTGTTTGTCTTGTGTAAAATTAAAAACCACACACAGAGAAAGTAATATATTGTGTTTTGGCACTAGTGTCTTCAGTTAAAAACCAGAATAAAATAAACTTATTTCAGTTACAGCTGTTACTGTTCAGTAGTATGGCTCTCCTCATATGTTGTAAAGTGAAATCTTTGGTTTTAGGAAGGATGTACGTCAAAAGTTAATGGTGCTCTTAAAGCTAAAATGGAGCATATTTCTAAATACATACATGGATCATGGGTCAGTATTGGCACTTCCTCTTCAAGTAATTCCAGGTGCATACATCAGAACGGACTAGAACATTTGAATCCTGTCTTGAGGAGCAAAGACAAAAATCTCCCTGTCCTAGTTAGGCGAACAATTATCTGAGAGGCTTTGAAGGAACATCAGTGTCAGGAAATGCATGACTGTGAGTATTCTGGCATCAACAGAAGAAAACAAGAAATACAAGCTTAAAAGAAAGTCCAGGATGCTGTCTGTGGTGGTTGTCCAAAGCAGTTCCAGTACATGTTTCTGTCCTGGTCCTTCAGCATTCAATACTTGCTTCAATAAGCTATGCTCCTCTTTTTCAGATTCTTTCCACTATATCCACGTGGGATCTAATGCATTCTAACTAGACACTGTTTCTTGGTTACTTAGCACAGGACATCCTTGCTTTCTTAAGTGTATTTTTTGTGCTTTTTACCATGCAAGGACAGAGACAAAGCTTTCTTCAAGTGATGACATACAAATTTTTTAGATTACTTCCTTATTGGAGTGAGTTTTTATGCTATTTGAATATGTGATTACTGTAGTCCACTTACATATTTTCCAACAATAATTATGCCTTTTAGAAATAATGGGAAAAAAAATTTGTAGTCCCACTAGGCCTTTTTCTTGCTAGTGGATTGTCCATTGTTTGGTTTTTGGGGTGGTTGGGTTGGTTGGTTTTGGAGCACTAGAGCTAAGAGAGAAAATACCCCTTCCAAGAGCACAGGTACATGATCTGCCAGTGTTGAGATCCGATACGTATCCAAAGAACTGTATCATGATTTATAAAAGCAAGATATCTGAAGACTGTAGCTGAAGCTCACTTGCTAAAACTGTCCTTGTCATGGGTTTGCTCTAGGCCAATTTTCTCTCACCCCCCACACAATTGCTATAGGTTGAGAAGGTTTATGCAGATAAAAGAGACCTGATTGGGGAGAATAATATTAGGATTTATTACTAGCAAGATAAAAACTAAAGAACTATATCTACAACAATTCTAATTAGGCAAAAATACTATATATTTACAGAAATATCCATTCCCCCTTGTACCAGTTCAGGAGGAGAAGCAGTCTCTTTCTCTCTTTCTGGAGCTCCAGGTCTTTTAAATAATTTTGCAGCACTCAAAAGTTCTCCTATTATCTCTAGGACGACAACTCCAATGTGTTGCAGCTGGAACTGTTTCTCTCTCTCTTCTATGTCGGCCTCAGGGCTGGGCCTACTCCCCTCCTGGGCTAAGACCGAAGGCTGGGGGGTTACTCGGGCCCTGTAGGGTCTTCCATGGACTGCAAGGGGACACTTGCCTACCATGGATCTTCACCACAGGATCACAAAAGATAATGGCTTTTGAGTCCACCCCTGTTTCCTATGGGGTCCCTTCCCACAGGAGAACAGTCTTTGATAGACCTGTCCGATGTGGGGTCTTCCATTCTCTGCTGTCCCTCCGGGTCACAAATTCAGCTGCACTAGCATGGAATCCTCACTCAGATCCCAACATCTTACCCGAGCCATTCTGCTCCAGTGTAGGTCTCTCTCCATGAGCTTCCTTGTGCATCCACTTACTTCAGTGTAAGCTCCTCTATGAGCTGCAAGGGGGTCTCCTCACCCCAATAATCTTCCACAGGTGTCAGGGATTTTAGTTTTCAGTCTTTTCCCTGCTGAAGGGAGAGAGAGCGAGAGAGGGGGGGAAAAGCAGCCCCCCCTTCAAGCTACTCTTCTCTCTCCTCCGGCTGCCAGCTTTGACCTTGGAGGCTGTGCTCTCTTTCTCTCTGGGATTCCTTTTGCAGCACGTCTTGTGCAGGTTCTTCTCTAAAGTTTTTTTTTCTCTACTCTGTTACAGGAGAGAAGGGGGGCTTCAGTGCCACACCTGCCCACGGCCCAGGGCCGGGGGAGGAGGGGGCCCTGGCCCACGTGGGGCCTGCCGCCTCTCCTACATGGCTACAATTTCATCTGTGCAACCACCTTCTCTTCCGTTTTCTTAAATATGTAATTGGCAGAGGCGTTACTAAAACTTTTGATTGGCTTTTTCTCCAGAAACCCACCTGGAGAAAACTATTTTCAGCCCCAGCGGCAGAGGTGGTCAGTAAACCCATGACAGTCCTGTAAGATAATTTTTTTAAAGTGTTCCTTTTTTTGTACCTGAACATTCTTAGATTTTTTTGGTAGTTTCTTGGCAGCTGGACAATCAGACTTTTGCTTAGAAAAGAGGTGAATCTGCCTGTGGAAGGTCCCTTTCAGGAAGAAAAGCAATAAAACTTATGACACTGTAATGTTATTATTGCTTCATGCTGTTTAGGAACAGCTCTGCTTAGAAAATTGTGTTTAGGGTGAACTCAGTACCATGAGCTTTAATTTTGACATTGCCTTTTCTGTGAGGATGTTTTCATGACAGACTGTTCCACAATTAAGTACCTTTGAGTTTAAAAAAGAAAAACAACCCAAAACTTTGAAGACTCTAGACTTTTTTCTATTAGGAAGAGCCATTTAATCTGGTTTTATTCTTTTGTTTGTTTGCCTTTTAACCTGCTATTTCCAAGCTAAAATACTAAGATGTTTTTGACAGTATCATTCAGTTTTGGTAGCTTTCAGTTAATTTATTACATTGGAGGGTCCAGGCTGAAACCTATAGATTTGATTTTTTTTTTCCCCTCTTTCCATCTTATGCTGTGGATCTCTGTTCTTTCAAAACACAAAAGATTTTAATAGCTTCCTTTTTAGTAATAGTTGTCTACAGGTTCCATGGAAAAAACACAGCTCTCCCAGGATACTTTTTTTTTGCAAGAAATTTATAGGCATTCATTCTGTCAAATGCTGGCGGTGGTTCTGGCTCAGCTTTCCTCCCAGAACATATTACATGTTTAAAAAAATAAATGTGAACACAGTAATCTTAACATATAAACTGTGTCAATTGACAAAATGATTGGCCTAACTCTAGGTTGTCACCATAGTCATCAAAACTACATACACACGTGTATATTTATATAGAAGATATATTTATATTTTTATGCTAATCTGTGTGGGTAGCTATATTGTATATGTCACTGTTAACTGAAATGCTTTTGTTTTTTTTTCCTTTAAGAAAGACATTAAAATCAAAGAATTACAGAATCTCAGTAGAGTGGAGTAGAGGGGGAGAATCCCCTCCCTTGACCTGCTGGCCATGCCTCTTTGGATGCAGCCCAGGATGCAGTTGACTTTCTGGACTTCAAGCACACATTGCTGTGTCATGTCAAGCTTTTCATCCACAAACACCCCCATGTCCTCCCCAGTGCTAGTCTGGATCCATTCTCTGCCCAGTCTGTACTTGTGCCTTGGATTGCCCTGGCCCAGGTGCAGGACCTTGCACTTATAGAAGTGACCTTAAAGATCATGTAGTTCCAACTCCACTGCCATGGACAGGGACACCTTCCTCTAGACTAGGTTGCTCAAAGCCTTGTCCAACCTGGCCTTGAACACTTCCAGGGATGGGGCATCCACAACTTCTCTGGCAACCTGTTCCAGTGTCTCCCAACCCTCACAATAAAGAATTTCTTCCTGCTATCTAATGTCATCCACCATTGTTGTAACCTTATCATATAAGGCCACCAAATTTGTGAGGCATGATTTGTCTTTAGTGAAGCCGTGGCTGTCCCCAATCACCTCCTTTTTTTCCACGTGGCTTAGCATAGTTTCCAGAAGGATCTGCTCCATGATCCTGCCTGGCACCAAGGTGAGACTGAGCAGCCTGTAGTTCCCTGGGTCTTCCATATTTCCCTTTTTAAAAATGGGGTTTATGTTTCCCTTTTTCCAGACATTGGAAACGTCACTGGACTGCCATGACTTCTCAAATAGGATGGACAATGGCTTAGCCACTTCCTCTGCTAATTCCCTCAGGACCCATGGATGTATCTCGTCAGGTCCAATGGACTTGTGCACCTTCAGGTTCCCTTAAATGGTCTTGAACCCAGTCTCAATCCCTGCTTTTACCTTTTGCAACTTGGGCAATGTGGTTGGAATTTTTGATGGTTAAGATTGAGGCAAAAAAGTAATTGAGTACCTCAGCCTTCTCCATGTCCTGGGTAACCAGGTCTGTATCCTTTCTGAGAGGACCCACATTTTCCACAGTTTTTTTTTTTTTAATCTCTGATGTACCTAAAGAAGCTTGTTTTGTTACCCTTGATGTCTTTGGCCTGGTTTCATTCTATCAGGGTTTTAGCTATCCTAATCTGATCCCTGTCTGCTCAGACAATCTCTCTGTATTCCTCCCAGGCTACCTTTCCCTGCTTCCACCCTCTGTAAGCTACCTGTTTGTGTTTAAGTTTGTCCAGGAGTTTCTCTTTCATCCACACAAGTGTTCTTCCCTGATTTCCTCTTTGTAGCAATGAATTGCCTTTGAGCCTGGAGGAGACCATCCTTGAATATCATCTAGCTCTCTTGGGCCCCTTTTCCATCCAGGGCTCTATCCCACTGCACTCTACCAAGCAGATCCCTGAAGAGGCCAAAGTCAGCTCTCCTGAAGTCCAGGGTAGTGAGTTTGTTTTGCGCCCTCCTCGCTGTCCCAAGGATCTTGAATTTCAGAGCTTCATGGTCACTGCAGCCCAGGCTGCTCAAGAGCTTCATGTTCCCCACCAGTCCCTCCTTGTTGGTGAGAATAAGGTCCAGCATAGCACCTATCATCATGGGCTCCTCTATCACTTGGAGGAAGAAGTTGTCATCAACACATTCCAGGAATCTCTTGGATTGCCTGTGCCCTGTTGTGTTGTCCCTCCAACAGATGTTGGGGTGGTTGAAGTCATCCATGAGGATCAGAGCTTGTCAACTTGAGGCTACTCCTATCTGTCTATAAAGGGCCTCATCTGCTTGGTCTTCCTGGTTGAGTGGCCTGTAGCAGACTCACACTATAATGTCATCTGTCCCTGCCCTCCCTTTAATCTTTACCCACAAGCTCTCAGTCAGCTCCTCATCCATCCCTAGATGGATCTCCATGCAGTCCAGCTGGTCATTGACATAGAGGGCAACACTCCCTCCTCATCTACCCTGCCTGTCCTTCCTAAAAATCCTGTATCCTTCCATTCCAGCACTCCAGTCATAAGAATCATCCCACCACATCTCTGTGATGCCAATAAGATCATAGTCCTGCAGGTTTGCACGTCTCTAGTTCCTCCTGTTTTTTCCCCATGCTATGTATGTTTGCATAGAGGCATTAAAGTTGGGCCCCCAATGAAGCTGACTTTCTGTCTGGAGTGGCTGGAATTCCTTGGTGCTGCCCTTCAGGTTCTGTCTGGCTGACCTTTGATCCCCCTCTAGGCTCTGGGCATCTCTTGCTTGCTCTAGCATCTAACTGGTATGAGTGGGATGGCATATCATCCCTTACCTTATCACCATTAAACGTGATAATATCCCCCTCCCCTGTCATATCTAGTTTAAAGCCCTATCAATAAGCCCTGCTAGCCCTTGACCAAAGAACCTCTTCCCTCTTTGACAGAGGGGAATCCTGTCTGAATCCATCAAGCCTGATGCCATGTAGCCCATCGCATTATCAAACAAACCAAAATTTTAGTGGTGACAGCAGCCATGGAGTAATATATAGACTGGGTCTGTCTGTTTCTTCCAATGTCACTGCCTGCAACTGGAAGAACAGAGGAAAAAATAACCTGTGTTCCTGCTTCCCTCACCAACTGTCCCAAAGCCTTAGTCTCTTTTGATCACCCTTGGACTCTGCGTTGAGACTTCATCACCATGCACATGGAGGACCAGCAATGGGTATTATTTCAAAGGCTGAGCCAGGCTAGGAAGTTCCCTGGACTTCCTTTTTTCCTTAGTAACATTTAAGTATTAAACTGAGGAATTCAAATGGACAGATGCACAATCCAGCAGTTTGTGGCTTACTGCATATGCTGCTAGTAAATAATGATCATGTATCAGTTGTTTAATGATTATCTTGATTTCTCTCCCTCCTCTCATTTGTAGATTCTTCATGGATTTAAAAATCAAGTTGGAGATGAGAATTGGAAGCGTTTCTCTGACCAGTTTCCTCTTCCCTTAAAAGAGCGCCTTGCAGCTTATTATGGAGTTTAACCTTATGCACTTTAGCTGCAGTCCCATATCTAGAGGTAAGCACACAAATCTTCCTTGCTAAACAGAGCTGTATAACAAGTCTTCCTCACTGTTTACATTATATGAAACATATTTAATTCACTAGGCTAAAATTTTTCAGATATGTTGGAACCACTATCTTTCTCTACACACAGTAGTTTCTCAAGATAAAGTTGGAAATGTAGGTGTAACAAAGTGCCTGTTTAGGTTTAATAAGTAAAATGATTATTATAATCCTCAAGCCATCATACTGAAGTTACAGGCTCCCTTATGTCTTATGTATTAGTAGATGATGGACGTGGTCTAAGCCAGGCATATTTGCCTAGGATAGGAAAGCAAATTTGTTAAGACACTTTAGCCATGAGAAGTTAAATATATTCATCATCATCATGGCTGGGCTTCGCGAACGAAGATTTGAGAAGGGCTCTACCCACGCTTGCTACAAGCGCGATGATGGCTAAAAAGGCCAATGCGAGATAGACAAGTCCGGTTGCAGAAGGCACAGCAGAAAGACTCCCCAGGTGATATCGACAAGACGTGATTCTTTCTGCGCTGTCTTTTATCCTCGAGAGTGATCCTGCGTGTGTTCTCAAAAGAGGCAGCAGCGTTATAGATAGTGTGTCTCCAGGCCTCCTGATTGGAGGCCAGGGTAGACCAATGGTGATGATCAATATGGCCAAGGCTGAGGGATTGTTTTAGGGAGTCCTTGTATCTCCTGTTTGGGGCTCCTCTCTTGAGGCAGCCAGTGGCAAGTTCCCCACAGAGCACAATCTTAGGGAGGCGGCAGTCCTGCATCCTGGAGATGTGCCCTGCCCAATGCAGCTGTGTTCTCAGCAGCATGGCCTCAATGCTCGTGACTGCTGCCTGTTCAAGGACAGACATGGTCACATAATCCGTCCAGTGGATGTTTAGGATTGTATGGAGGCAGCGCTGATGGAAGTGTTCTAAGAGACGCAAGTGGTGGCGGTAAATGACCCATGATTCAGATCCATATAAAAGAGTAGAGAGTCCAATGGCTCTGTAAACGCTGATCTTTGTACTTTTCTTCAGGTGTTTGTTTCGTCAAACTCTTTTATGGAGTTTACCGAAAGCACTGTATGCCTTTGCTAACCTGTTGTCTATAATACATACATAACCACATACTATATGACCTTTGCATTGAATAAAAAATGTTATGCAATCATAGAATATGCTGAGTTGGAAGGGACCCATAAGGATCATTGAGTCCAACTCCTGGCCCTGCACACGACCACCCCAGGAATCCCACCATGTGTCTGAGAGCATTGTCCAAATGCTTATTGAACTCTGGCAGGCTTGGTGCTGTGACCACTTCTCTGAGGAGCCTTTTCCAGTGCCCAACTACCCTCTGGGGAAAGAGCCTTTTTCCCAATATCCAACTTAAACCTCCCCTGACACAGCTTCATGCAATTCCCTTGGATTCTATCACTGGTCACCAGAGAGAAGAGATCCGTGCCTGCCCCTTCGCTTCCCCTCATGAGGAGGCTGAATGAGCTATTCCTCATACAGCTTCCCCTCTGGGTCCTTTGCCATCTTTGTTGCCCTGCTTTGGATGTTCTCTAATAGCTAATATATTGTGGCACCCAAAACTGCACACAGTACTCGCCATGAGGCTGCACCAGTGCAGAATAGAGCAGGACAATCACTTCCCTTGACTGGCTGGCGATGCTTTGCCTGATGCACCCCAGGACACACTTGGCCCTCCTGGCTGCCAGGGCACACTGCTGACTCATATTCAACTTACCTTCAGGTCCCTTTCTGCAGCGTTGCTCTTCAGCCTCTCATTCCCCAGTCTGTACATACATCCAGGGTTGTCCTGTCCCAGGTGCAGAGTCTTTGTGAAACTCCATAAGGGTGGTGATTGTGCAGCCCTCTCATTTGTCAAGGTCTCTCTGCAGGACCTCCCTACCATCGAGGGAGTCAACAGCTCCCCCCCAGCTTTGTATCATCTGCAAAGTTTCTTAGCATCCCTTCGAGTCCTGCGTCCAAGTTATTTATGAAGATTTTAAAGAGAAATGGGCCTAAGATGGAACCTTGTGGAACCCCACTAGTGACTGCTTGCCAGCCTGATGTTACCTCATTCACTATTACTCTTCGTGCCCAACCTGAGAGCCAGTTGCTTACCCATCACATGACCTGTTTATCCAGCTGTGTGCTGGACATTTTGTCCAGAAGGATCCTGAGAGAGTATCGAAAGCCTTACTGAAATCCCAAACTGTCTTCCCTGAGTTAATGAAGTTGATTACCTTGTAGTAAAAGGAAATTAAGTTTGACAAGCAGGACTTTCTGCTCTTGAAGCATGCTGGCTGTGACCGTTGACTGTGTTGTCCTTCAGGTGTTTTTCATTAACTCACAAAGTAATGCTACTGCATTGGCGGATGGGGGCAAAGCAACTGACATTGTCTGCCTGGACTTCTGCAAAGCATTTGACACTGTCCTGTATGACGTCCTTGTCTCCAAATTGGAGAGACATGGATTTGATGGATGGACCACTCTGGATAAAGAACTGGTTGGATGCTGCACACAAAAAGTTGTGGTCAATGGCTCATTGTCCACGTCTCTATACCCCCACAAGGGTTTTACAAGCCAGTAGGCATCGCTGTGGATTCTTTGCACCCAGCAAACACCAACCCACAACTTAAGTGAAATACCACTCAGTAGGTTTTAAGTTACCCACAAGAGGAAAAAAGAGTAAAGGAAGAAAAGAGAGATTAAGAGAAGAAAGAATAAAGAAAAAAAGAGAGGAAAGAAAAATATAGTTACCACCAAGAGGTCACATGTTGGCAGGTTCCAGGAGAGCAGGCCAAGCAAGATGGAGACCTTGTGTGTCTCTGTTTAACAGAGAGTTTGGCTACCATGGCCACTCCCTCCAGGCAGGACATTTTGTTCACTGACCATTCAGTGTCCTCCTAGCTGAAGTGAGGGGTGCTGTAGCCAATCAGAGGCTCCAGGGGTTGTGATGTGGGTGGGCTACCAGTCAGGCCTTCCTTGATTGACAGCCCAGCCACGTGGCTCACATGCCATGTGGGCTCCATAGACTCAGCCATATTGGCTGCAGGCCATGTGCCTTACTGCCATGAGGCTGCAGGCCCAACCATGGCCCCTCCCCCAACACACACACAGACAGACAAGATGGTTGATTCAACCCATCACTCAAACAACTCAGCGAGATACAAATCTGGACTCTAACAGGTGGGCCAATGCAAACCTCATGAAGTTCAAGAAAGTGAAGTATAAGGTCCTACACCTGGGTCAAGGCAATCCCAGGCACACCTACAAGTTGGGTGGAGAAGTGATTGAGAGCAGCCCTGTGGAGAAAGACTTGGAGGTTGATGGTTGATGAGAAACCCAACATGAGCCAGCAGTTTGCACTCACAGCCCAGAAAACCAACTGAATCCTGGGCTGCAGAAAAAGAAGCGTGGCCAGCAGGTCAAAGGATGTGAATCTGCCCCTCTACTCTGCACTTGTGAGACCCCACCTGAAGTGGGTGCAGTTCTGGTGCCCCCAACACAAAAAAGGCATGGAACTATTGGAGCAAGTCCAGAGGAGGGCCACAAAGTTAATAAGAGGACTGGACCACCTCCCTTACAGAGACAGGCTGGGAAAATTTGGGCTGTTCAACCTGGAGAAGAGAAGGTTGTTTGGAGATCTCATAGCAACCTTCCTGTAACTGAAGGGGGCCTACTGGGAAGCCAGAGAGGGACTCTTCATCGGGAACTGTAGTGCTAGGACAAGTAGTAAATGGTACAAACTGAAAGAGGGGAAATTTAGGTCAGATATTAGGAAGAAATTCTTCACTGTGAGGGTGGTGGGACACTGGAACAGGTTTCCCAGGGAGGTTGTGGATGCCACAACTCTGGCAGTGTTCAAGGCCAGGTTGTATAGGGCCTTGAGCAACCTGGTCTAGTGGGAGGTGTTCCTGCCCATGGCAGGGGGGTTGGAACTAGATGACCTTTAAAGTCCATTCCAAACCCTTAACATTCTATGATTCTACGATTGGTGTCATTGTCCTGGCTGGGTGCTCTATACTGGACTCCTACTATAGCATCTGCATTATTTGTCTCTTAATCCTTACCCAGAGGCTCTCAATTGTCCCATTGCAAACTGCAAGTTCCATACATTCCAGCCCCTCCATTACATACAATGCCACACCCTGCCTTGCCTGCCCTGCCTATCTCTCCTAAAGAGACAGTAACCATCCAACATGGCACTCCAGTCACAGGACTCATCCCACCAGGGTTGGCTTATGACAGTGTGTCATGGTTTAGGAATAGTACTCCCCAGTTCAGTGCCCCCACCAAGACTCTCCCAAACCACACAACCGCAGGTTGAGATGAGAACAATTTACTGGAAACAGCAATGAGATACGAAAGTAACAGCAACAGTATCAATAACGTGTCCCACTTTAAATGAGACACAGGTCTTTTGCTGAGGATGAGTTATGAGAAAAGACCCAAACTCCTCCCTCTAAGCAATTAAAAATCCAAAATTAAGAGGCTCCGATTGAGAGAAAACAAATTATGGAAAAGGAAAAAATAACAGCCCTTTATTAATAGATATGTGTGTATTAACAGAAACAACAAAAAGAAACAAATAAAACAGCCAAACAATACTCCTATACTCACAAATAATCCCCTTCAAAAACCAACCGATAAAGAGGCAAAGGGAAAAGTAAACAGTTCAATTTGTGCCCTTTGGTGCAACTCCAACCACAGTCAACAGGGGGTGCCGTTGGGTCACTGGAGATTCAGAGCTTGTAATGTCCTGTGCCAGTCACCAGGCGGCACTGTTGGATCCCTGGTCGCCGCCATGTGGCGGGGGGGGGGTGTGAAGAAGAACACCCTCTGAGGTGTGTCAGAGAAAACAAAAAAAAAACTGGGCCCCCCTTCCCACACACCGGGAAAGGGGAGAGGGAGAGGGAAAAGGGAAACAACAACAAAAAAAGAAAATCCTCCCAATGGAAAAAACAAAACAGACAACTCTCACTTACTCCGGCTGGTCAATCTGCTCTGCACAGTCCTCTCTCTCCCCCTGATGTGCACAAGGACCACTGCCGGGAAAAAAAAACGGGAACAGGGAAAAAAACAATAAGGTATAAGACAAAGAAACAATTTACATGAAAAGTAAAACAGTACTGGACCTTTTCACCCACCATGCTTTTTCCCTGACTTGAAAGGAGAGTGAGTCCCTTACTCCTGCCCCCTGCAAGTGACTTGAGATGGTATCAAATAGCATTAGGGTCTAGCCATGTGGCCCTCCCACTTACTGTAAAAAATTAACCCTGTCCTGGCCAAAACTAGGACATGATGCCATATCTCAGGGACTGGACCAAGGCTTTGAGCTCCTCTTGCTTGTTCCTCATGTTGCACATTGCTATAGAAGCACTTCAAGTGTGGTTCATTGTAGCCAACACCTTGTGGAGCAGATTGAAGGATGTCACCAGCACTTAGTCCCTCAAATTTTGGCATGCCATCCCATTACTTATCACTGGCAAGCCTGGTTTTGTCCCTTTCCCCCTTCCAATCTAGTTTAAAGCTTTATCAAGGAGCCCAACTAGCTAGCTCCTGTGCAAAACTTCCCTCTGAGAAAAATGCATCCTGTCAGGTGTCAGTAGGCCTGGTGTTGTATATAATCTGTAACTTCTGGCTGTAAAGCTTGATATTTTGTGGGCGTTGATGTGTTTAATATTGCCATATTCAACTCTATGCACCAATTCACAATTGTTATAGTTCTGTCTGGAGAATTATTTAACTTCAGAAAAGAACTATGATCATGCATTTTAGAATACTTGTATTCTTATACCACCTTGCTTTGTATACTGTTTGTGCACAATGTATGAATCAAAGTTTTCACATTTAGTGTGATACTGTGAAGAGATGATTATACTACCCAGACAAGGGGGGCAAATTAAGTTTAATCATTCAGTCTTTATATAAATTTGATACTTGTTGTAGGATTTTTGTGCTGAAATTATGTAAGTGAATCATGCAAATCTGTTTAAAAAGTCAGCCTAGGATTTGTCAGACAGTGACATAAGAAATAGTTTGATTTACATTTTTGATCTGAACAATGGATTAAAAATAAACCAATTTCAAACATTATATATTTATAAATTATGGAATTTTAGTTCTGAAATTAATGGGGTTAATCATCCTAATGGAGAGGAATCCAAAGAGGTAAAGTTGTCAATTAGTCTCAGCCATAGTGTATCCTCAGTACAAACTATCTTGTTTCATCCACCTAAAAGTGAAATTGCTAGCTTAGTAGAAGGTATGTTTAATATTCTTTCTCAACCTCATAATGTTGTACTAAAAAGGTAAAAGCTTGTTAGAATATATAGGACTGATTTGATCTAAGGTTAGTCACAATAGTGGAATTGTCAGTGTAACTTTTAAGTATACAGTGTTGTTTCATTAATTTATCTGGTATAAATGGGCTCTTTTCTTAAATAAACTTAAAAGGGAAAATCTAGGCAGAAATTTGGTTTTACATTAAAGGCTGGCACCTACCACTTAAAAAAGGCAAAAAGCTCTTTGTTTATGCACTGATCTGTCAGTTAAGGTTCAAGGTAAGATTTAACTATACCTCTATCTTTTCTTTTACAGGTCCTTCAGTCTGGGAGACTATGAGGGAGCTTCTGCACCCAGGGAAAATGTTACCCTTTACTGGGGGGAAGGGTGAACCAGTAGGGAATACAGTACAGTCCCAACCCTACTGGGAGGGGTGGGAGGGAGGTGTTGCTGTCACTGTATTAAGTCGATGTTGGGAAATGTTTTAACATCTGGAGCCTTTGTGGGTGGAAATAGTCTCCTATCACAACTCTGCACTGGATGTGAAGAAGAAAAAGTCTATTAACAAAACATCACATTCTGGACTATTGTGGGGAATTGTACCAAAATAAGAACCATATAATTGAACCATAGGGATACATAAAGAGGAAAACTATTTTACGCACAATAAAGGAAACCTATAAATGGAGGTCACAAACAGTAAAAGGCTTTCTTTTTTCTTTTATGTTTTTCTTTTAAAAGTAAGGGTTTTCTACATTGTTTCATCCTGCTTAATGGGATTCCTAGAAAATTTGCATGTTAATTAATAACTAAACAAAATAAAATGCAGCTTGTATCAGTATTAGGAGCAGGCACTTGCAGTATACAGTATAGAAACCCTGTCGTAAATTAAAAGAGGTTAACCTGGATGAAATGAAGTAACCTGCAAGCTGCCAAATGAGTCACTCATTTCATTTTTGGGGTAAGGGAGGGACACACCAAAGGAAAGACTGGCATCTTAATTTTTGCATTTTAAAAAAATTAATCATTTGGTTTTTGTACTTAACTAGATTCAATTTCTAGAGTAGGGCGTTATTCTTAACATGCAGTTTAAGGTCTGGGCTTGCATTCTGGCTCATAGTGATCAGAAGTAATTTAATTTAGTGGGAAAGTAGCATGCTTGCATCACATAGAGTGAAATTGGTAATTATTTACCTATGTTGCCCCAGTCTTATATTGCAGTTTACCAATGCAATATAGCCCTGCATTTAAAATTCTTTGGTTGAAATTTTGTGGATCTTTTTTTTTTTTTTTAAAGAATATAGTTATAAAGTACTGTAGTTCAAAATTAGGCCTTGAAATACCTTTTTAGGATCTGTTAAGATTAATATTCATATCATATTGAGTGTAACCTGCACAATGTGGAAAGCTGATATAACTGTGCAAAATATTAGCCTCTGTGCTGTCAGTGTGATGTGCTTTCTGCATGGTTATATGGTAGTGATTTTTAGCAGAATTTCTAAAAATGAGTTACATGGTAAGACCCGTTAAAGGCTACATAAATGTTAGTTGGCACATAAAGACAATTGTAGAAGTTGTTGATGATTACTATATTTGCTTTTATTCTCAATGTATTACCTTTTATGCTTTGTTTTTGTTCACAGCATGATCTTAGAGATGTTTAAGTTAGTGAATGTAATGCAGGGCATCTACAATGTATTGGCACATGTTGGTGGCCCTTTGTGATGTAATGAAATGCACAAGGGTGCAAGTTTAAAGCTAAAGAGTGAAAGTTGATTTGGATCCTCTTCATTTCATTTGTTTAGCTTTTCTGTTGATATTTTTTTCTTTTTTTTTCTCTACTTACATGTATTCCTGTGAATAAATCTTTGTTAAGTTAATCCTTTACTTTTCTTTCCATGTGTATTTTCTTATGTACTGTAAATGTGAAATCCTAACTGGTACACTTGATCTTGTGTTCATCTTAAAATGGAAATTCTTTATTAATTTAGATTGCTTAAAGAATGTCCCATAATGATAAAGGAAAATGGAGAGACTTAACTGTGCTGGTCAGAGGCGAAACCGCACCTTTTCATTTTTCAAGTGCTGCATAATTAATCTGCAAACCAAAACTAAGCCATAACAGCCTTTTTATAGATTTCTTTTCTCACCTTTACATTGCAAAATTGGATATTGGAAAACAGTTTGGGGTGGGTTTTTTGGTGTTATGTGGTTTGTTTGTGGGGGTTTGGGGGTTTTGTCCGTTTGCAGTTTTTGCGTGGTTTTCGTCTTTTAAGAACTTGCTGCTCTTTGCATGATTCTGTTCTTTGTGTGTTAAATGATTTAGCCATTGCACTGAAGTTTGAGCTGTATGAGTGTGGACTTATAAATGCTTTTTAAAGAGTTTTGTGGGTTTTTTTAATGCATGTACATTTTAAATGTATCCCATTCTTCATCTCACCCTTTTTTGGGTTTTGTGGCTTTGCAAATATGAATGGATTATGCCTGGAGAATACTTTGAACATGTACTGTATAAAGTACATTCAGTAATGCTAATAACATAGTATTTATTCAAATTGGTTAAAATTGCATGTGATAACTTCCTTTCAAATTACATTGCTTTGGTAGCAAATACAAAATTTTTTCTTAACTAATAGCACCGAAGAAAATTAGTAATAGTTTTAGTCACTAAAAACACTTTGAAACCAAATTCTGGAAGAAGAAAAAAAATTACTAGGATATTATTTTAGACACAAATTGGCTATAATTTTGAGTATGTTTGAACATTAGGGAACAGTTTCAGAGAAATTACATTAAAAGAAATTCTAGAATAGAAAACCTACCCAAATAATACTGTAGCATTACAGCTAGAATCTGGGTTTAACTAAACTTTTAAATTTCAGAAAGGCCCTTTAACCAAATAAAACCACTTCACCTCAGATTAGTTTAGGATACCACTTTTATACATAGTATTTTAATAGGCATTTATACAGATGTGAACTGATCTGGTATAACAGCAAGTAAAATACAGCAGAAATAAACAGTACTGACTGTTGTATCAGTAAGTTCTCTTGTGGTATATTTTAAAGCAAATAAACCATATTCCTAATGCATAATATAGTGCAGAGATTTGCAGAAGCCATTTAGGGTTTAATCTGAGGCAAGAAAAGTTCTGAATCAGCATTAACAATTATAATTCAATTATTGCATCATGGGATATATAAAAAGCATTTTAATTCTTTTGGTATAGTCTTGACAGTTCTTGAATGTTGAATGAATGTTTATATTGGTAGAATTGTGAGTTTGTTACATTCCAGTGTTCCTCCCTCTTGGCATGCTAAAAGCACAAATTCATTTGCTCCTTACACACTGAATAAAGTGCTGTTAGTGTGCTAAACTACAAAAATAGCCGCTGCTAAGTAATGGTGTAGATTTTCTACTTGAATACTTTTGTTGTAGGAGCCTCAGGAGGTCAGTGTTTACTGTTTTTATATATGCCTTTTTCCTGTTTTAAGTTTTCCTTTTTGAAGGATTCAGAGTGAGGAAAAGATGCTGATCAACCTAAGTTGATAAGAGAAAGGGTATTTAAAATCCTTACAAAATGCATCTTTTTGGCAGTTCTAAATTGCTGTTAAAATAGAAGTTCAATACTAATTTTTTTACTTTATACATTCAGGAAGCATCTCTTCATTTAGGAAAAACTGATTAGAATAGTTCATTATTCTAAGCAGTGCGAGCAAATATAATCAATTTTGTAAATTATTTCCCAAAGCTTGATTATTTTCTAAATTGGTAAATATGTATATATTTAAATTGTAATAAGCTAATTCTTATGCTTTAGTTTATTGCTCCTTAAAGATTGTACTCAAAAGATCAGTTTTGGAAGAATGAGTTATAAAAATTCATAATAATTATAATTTTTAAAACTTATGAAGTAACATAAGTTTTGTAACTGAAATTATTGATACACTGGATTTGGTGGGGTTTTGTTTAGGACTTTTATGTAAGCATCAATTTTAATTACTTATACTGCATATATTGTATAATAGTAAAATGAATATTTTAAAGCTTCAAGTAGTTTTCCTCAAGTGAAACATTGCTACTTAGAAATATTCAAATAATAGCTTTATCTCAGGTGAATACTCTTGTACACTTTTTGTTCAGAATACAGATGTGTCTTAATTATATCAGTTTATGTATTTCATGTGAGGCAGCTTCTCTTTCTTAAACTTACTCTAAATTAATCTTCTACTGTTGAACAATAACAACTTTTGATTCATCTATTTTATTCATATAGAATGTATTAACACATAAAGGTGCAAAAACATTCTTCCCTTGAGGAGAATGCATCCATATTCAAACAACTTGAAAAATGTTTTAAATGTAACATTGTACTGGAAATCTTTTGGTTTAGATTTTGTCAAGGAAAGAAGTTGCAAATTAACACTAATTGCTTCAATGCTCTCTCTTTCATGAGCATAAATGCATAAAGCTTCTATATAGGATCCAAAGAGTAACTCTTTATATAAAGGTTAAGCTCTACAGTGAAATAACTGCTGTAAATTGCAAAATATCCTGAAGTTACTTCACGTAGATGCTGATGTAGTTTGCATACATATTTGTTATATATTACGTTGTTCCAGTACCTCATCTTGAGTAATTAAAGCTTGATCAGTAGCTGTGTATTTCACTCACCTATGTGTTCACCAGAATGACTCACATCCATCAGTCTACTTTTTTTTTGTCTACTGCTGATGCTTGCTCTGTGCACATAATGGTTGGAGCAAGACAGTTTTAGGTAATTAGTTTAAATGGAAAACTCTGAGGTGAATACTCTTGTTGCTTGCCTTGTAGAGTATATTCTCCTAAAATAATAAGTATACTTACTTGAATGTATTTGTGAGGGAAGTTAAAATATCTCTATAAAAGGTGGATCCCTGTCTGATGTTACAGTATACTTTTTAAGTAAGTCAAGTCCACATCTCAAAGACTTCAGTGCTTATAGTATAATGTCACTTTTCTATAAGCTGGTTCTATTGTGCTACTTTCACCTTAGGTAATTAATTTCTTACTTTGCGTGAACAACAAAACTGAGAAGACCTGGGTGACTTTTGTGGGGACAGTGCAGTGATCAGAAAAAAAAGATGGGTATAAGCAAGTTTCTTTGGCTGTTGAAACCTCTGGTATAATGCTTTCCTTTTTCATGGGAAGAGATAGGTAGCTATATATGTCTGATTTACTAATACTAAACATTTCTAAAGTTTTTAATTGGATGCAGTATAGAAAATTATTTAAAATTAATTATGACTGATCTTTCTGCTGACAACTTAGGTTGTATGAGTTTTTCTTGAAAGATTTCAAATTGATGTTTCTGTGTCTGACACAATGTTGGAATGTATCCTTCAAACATATCCTCCTGCAACCTCTCAAAGTGTACTAAATTGAGTGATATTTCTTGAAGTCTGCCTATTTGCTCACAGAACTTCATTTTAAAAAGGATATTGTTTTAATTTTTATAAGCTGCTGAATTTTAGAGTTTTTGGGGCCACCAAATATTTTGGATCATGCAAAGAATATATTGTACTGTAGTAATTTTGTATCTACATTTGTATGATGTGACATAAAAGATGTTGATTCTAATCCCTGCTTGACTATATTAATAAAGTTGTTAAAAGATAGATGTGGCATTCCAATTTTTAATGAAAAATTAAAATGTCATGTTCAGTTTGTGTTTTGTCTGACTCAGTAGAATACTTTTCTGGTTCACACATGTAAGTTCTGGAGTCTCTTGAATAAAGAGGATTTTCATTTTTTTATGAATGAAAGTGATCTTTGGATAAGTTAAAGTCAATTCAGTTTAAATTTTTTATGCTGCTTGGGGGCCGATAGATGTAGACATAGGAAATTTACCTGAACTGAAATTAATGTTTGTGGGGTGATACTGCTCTACTACTGAGAAACGTTACATTGACTGTTATTTTTGTTTGAAACAGCTGATTCTAGCTAGGTAAATCTGACACGGTACCCATTTATTTTACCATGCATGCTCTTATGGGGAAGGAGTTTAGGTGAGTAAGGGGCTTTTATCACCTATGGGTGTGAATTTCACTATGCTGGTTATCTGACTAAGGTTAGCACAAAAGTCCAAGCCAAATCCTTGTTTGGTCTTATCAATAGTTTGTTCCTGCATTATCTCCTTGTTTGGTGATTTATGGTGCCATCCTCCTCTGCTGTTCACTTGTTTGATAGAGGTATGGTGTCATCTTGTTCTCATTTCTCCTAGCTGGAGCCTTGTGGTGTCATTCTCATTACTTGTGTTTATCAATAATCTGAATAAAAACTGGAGTAAGCTAAAAATAAATTAAAATCATTCAAGACCTTGAACCAAATCTTGCAATGGTCTTAGTCTAATTTTATCTAGCTTTTATGGGATGATAATGCAAACTGTTTTAAGTTCTGTTCTTAAACTTATATAACTTCTTGATACAGGAGTCTCTAAAATGAAAGTATGAAATTAGCTCTCTATACCAAATCTACCCATGTTGATTTGACAGTTTTATGTTCACTTCCAATATTTACAGTTGGTCAATAACATATAAACAATCTAGACAATTACATATGTCTAGCACAGGGAGCTTCTGTATTGTAACAAATTCAATTAAATACATTATCATGATATAACTACTAAGTAAATTCATAATAAAATGTATAGTAGAAATTAATTGCTGCATACTTGGTTGAAAGCCTGCTTAACTAAGGACTTGGATTTCTGCCTTCAGAAAGAGGAGGCAGCCATGGAATAGCTGTTGACAGCAGTATAAGTGTGTATAGACCAAGTTGATTAAAAAAGAGACCAGTTCCTGTTGGCTATAAGACATGAATACACCAGTGACTGGGAAGGTGGGGTCTAGTTTTGGTTTTGTCAAGGGGGGACTTGAACAAAATATCTGACTCTAGACTCAGAGCATGATCTTAAGCTATGGCTTCTAAATTTGAGTCTGAGATTAATTACTACTTCTACATACAAACAAGATGAGGAGAGTAAGTACTAGCATAGAATGTTATAGAATCATAGAATGGCTTGTGTTGGAAGGGACCTTAAAGATCATCTAGTTCCAACCCTGCTGCTGTGGGCAGGGACACCTACTAGACTAGGTTGCTCCAAGCCCCATCCAGCCTGGCCTTGAACACTTCCAGGGATGGGGCATCCACAATTTCTCTGGGCAACCTGTTCCAGTGTCTCACCACCCTCTGAGTAAAGAATTTCTTTCTAATATCTAATCTAAATCTCTCCTCTTTTAGTTTAAAACCATTCTCCCTTGTCCTATCACTATCTGCCTGTGTAAAAAGTTGCTTTTCATCTTTATATATTTTATATATATCTATACTATATCCCTCTTTCTATATCCAGCAGCATTTAAAGCAAGGCAATCACTAATCTAGGACTTTCTTAACCACCCCAGTCTCCAAAAGAATAGTGTGCATAATAGGACTGTCCTTAGTAAGGATTTTTCACTATGTGCTACTTTAAGATCTGCATACAGATTATAGGGTGGTAAAGTTTAAGAGCAGCCCTTTGTTGCTGGTAGAGCTCATTATTAAAATAGAGGGCTGGGCAATCACCAGTTGTATGAAGTTTAACAAGGGAAAGTGCCGGATTCTTCACCTGGGGTGGGGCAACCCTGGATGTACATACAGACTGGGGAATGAGAGGCTGGAAAGCAGTGCTGCGGAAAGGGAGCTGGGGGATCAACAGTGTGCCCTGGCAACCAAAAGGGCCAACCTTGTCCTGGGGTGCATCAGGCAAAGCATCACCAGCCGGTCAAAGGAAGGGGATTTTCCTACTCTACTCTGCACTGGTGCAGCCTCACCTTGAATACTGTGTGCAGCTTTGGGCACCACAATATAAGAAAGATATTAAGAGTGTCCAAAGGAGGGCAAAAAAGATGGTGAAAGGCCTTTAAGGGAAGTCATATGAGGAACAGCTGAGGCCACTTGGTTTGTTCAGCCTGGAGAAGAGGCGACTGAGGGGAGACCTCATTTCAGTCTACAACTTCCTCATGAGGGTAAACGGAGGGGCAGGCACTGATCTCTCTCTGGTGACCAGCAACAGAACTCGAGGGAATGGCCTGAAGTTGTGTCAGGGGAGGTTTAGGTTGGATATAAGAGAAAGGTTCTTCACCCAGCGGATGGTTGGGCACTGGAACAGGCTCCCCAGAGAAGTGGTCACGGCACCAAGCCTGCCAGAGTTCAAGAAGCTTTTGGACAATGCTTTCAGGCACATGGTGTGACTCTTGGGGATGGTCCTGTGCAGGGCCAGGAGCTGAACTGGATGATCCTTGTGAGTCTCTTCCAACTCAGAATATTCTTTGATGATATGATTGTATATGGCATTCAAGAGAATGTTTGCTGCTGAAGAAATTAATTTTTTGTGGGCAATTCCATTGTGACAAGAACATAACTACTGATCCTGATCTTCATCCTTTATCAAAGTAGTTTTCTAGGTAACTGTATATATATTGCAGGATGTCCTAAAGTTCAAGTCTTAAGATTTTGCATTTCACTCTGATTTTTGTGGAAAGCTGTTGAAAGCTTGAGAATGGGTTTAATACTCACGTGATGGTAGATGGTTGCAGCACTGGAGCAGTTGCTTCACATCTTGATGTAGCATTAGATAAAAGACTACTATATACTTTTGAAAATGTGGAAGATGGGAACTGCCCTCTTAAATGTAGAAGTGAACCTGACTCTTCTTCTTTGATAACATAGTATCCATCCATGTGAAAGTTATTTTTATATTTTCTATGGAAAAAAATTCCAAAGATTCAGCTCTGATCATGGAGCTTTTGTCTCATTGCCCTGGTATATATCCTTACAGATAGCAACACACACTGCAAAAAGTAGTACAGTCATAGAATCATGGAATCATAGAATTACCTGAGTTGGAAGAGATCTCCGAGATCATCAAGTCCAACCCTTGATCCAACCCCACTGTGATTACTAGATCATGGCACTCAGTGCCATAGCCAACTTCATCTTAAAAACCTCCAGGGATGGTGAATCCACCTCTCTGGGCAGGCCATTCCAATGCCTGATCACTCTGTAAAGAACTTCTTTCTAATATCCAACCTAAACCTCCCCTGGCAGAGCTTAAGCCCATGCCCTCTTGTCCTACTGCTGATTGCCTGGGAGAAGAGACCAAGCCCCACCTGGCTACAACCTCCTCTCAGGTAGTTGTAGAGAGTGATGAGGTCTCCCCTGAGCCTCCTCTTCTCCAGACTAAACAACCCCAGCTCCCTCAGCCTCTCCTCATAGGACTTGTGCTCAAGTCCCTTCTTCAAGTCATATCTTCCATTAGGCTAATTATAATGCAGGCTTCTTACTTATGTCAAGTAAACAGGTGCATAAATAGCTTTTCTTAAATGTAGTCCTATAACATGTTATTGTTTAAAATTAAAGCACACATGCCTACTCCTATTAGATCCAGATCTCACAGTCTTGAGATTTTTAAAGAAGTTTTAACTATGAAAGGAGTCCAGAAATTTCCTCTGTCTTGGCATTGGCAACTTAGCAAACTTTGTATATACTGAAACTTTGGGAGAATGTTGATAGAAAGAAACTCCCTGACAGGAGGTTGTAGCCAGGTGGGCGTCGGTCTCTTCTCCCAGGCAACCAGCAGTAGGACAAGAGGGCACAATCTTAAGCTCTGCCAGAGGAGGTTTAGGTTGAATATTAGGAAGAAATATTTTACGGAGAGAGTAATCAGACACTGGAATGGGCTGCCCAGGGAGGTGGTAGATTCACTGTCCCTGGAGGTTTTTTAAAATGAGACTGGATGTGGCACTTAGTGATGTGGTCTAGTAACCACAGCGGTGTTGGATCAAGGGTTGGACTTGATGATCTCGGAGGTCTTTTCCAACCTGGTTGGTTGATTCTATGATTAAGGTTTGAAATAAATAGTTTCTTCAGACTCTTTGACTTTAGATGTAGTGTAGTTTTTAGGAGCCTGTCACTGAAACTGTAAAATCCTGTAAGAGGAGGTACTGGAGAAGGTAAGCTACACTTTGTTAATAAAGTGCTTTGTAGTCATCAGATGCCTTGAAATATCATATGTGGATGGAAAGATGCTTGGTTATGAAGCCACTTCAAACGGCATGAATCTATTCTCCTGGGTGTCACATAATTCATATGCATTCTAGCCTTCCTTTGAATATTTTAGAGGGATTTTTCCCCAAAATTTCTGTGTCTGCCTTCTGTAAGTATATTCATATTTCTATAGAGTTCAGGGTTTCTTCACTTCTGAGATAGCACTTCTAAGCTGCGGTGGGGCAGGTACTGTCCGGGTATGCGCGCGCCGCTCCTCCACTCGGGGGGAGATTGCGACGCGCCTGCGCAAGAGCCGCAGCGCCCGACGGCAGCTGGGCACATGCGTGAGGCTGGGGGTGGCGAAGCTTTGTGGAAGAAGGCGGTTCCATCTTAACGGGACGGGTGGTGCGTCGTGGCGGTGCCTGTTTTTTCCGTTGCGTCTCGGCGGACGAGGCTAGGCTCGTTCAGGGCCGTGGAGGCGCCGTGACGATGGCATACTTTGCGGAGAGCTTCTGGGTAAGGAAGTGCCACGGGCCGGTTCCTCCGGACGGGCAGGGCGCAGCGCACCGCACCCGGTGTACTTTCCGCAGGAGCAACCTCGACTCTTGCGTCACCTTGGTGACTGGGTTTGGGCCTTGCCGCGGGGAGTGCGGCGGAGGGACAGTGGCCGCTGTTCACTCCGCGGCACTCTGTGACTCCTTCGGTGGCCTCCTGCGCCTGCCGCGCTTAGCCCCTCGGCCAGGCTGGGCCGGGGGGGGGGGGGGGGGAAGCGCCCTGCCCCGCGCTGTGCTCGGGGGCCTATTAGGGAGAAACGATGTTGGAGAGGGTTTGCTGGCCCAAGGGATGTGCAGATATGAGCGGGACACCATTCGGTAGGGGGTCTTACACTTGCAGACACTGTGGTTCGTAGATAGGGCTTCTACTGCAGTCTGATCTCTTCGTTAAGCCTCCCATACAATGCAGTTGTTTGGGGGAACGGCACTAACTGTATCAACTTACAGTTGTATCATGTCGAAGCAAAACTGCGTCTCGGAACTTTATACTTTTGTACCGACAAATCAGTTCTGTCTGAATGACAGAAGGTACAGCCTGAACCGCAGCCAGCTAGAGAAAGTACAGACTTTCCAGTCTGTTTTAGAAACATAATTTGTCAATCATTTCTGTGCAAATATTTATATTTTTACTTGGATAGTTATACATGGAGGAAAAAATTAAAATCTGGATTTGGATTATTGGTCCTTGCATGAAATGGAACTTGTTTTCGTTGTGACTGTAGTTTGTCTGAAACATTAAAGTAAGTTATTTCCATTATACATAGCTTGGTTTTGTCACTTTGAGTACACTCATACTGGTACAATACAATAAAAAGTATTCATTCCCTTTGACTTACTGTTTTCTTAGCTCTGTTTGGGAAGTGTTGCATGACCTTTGACATAAGTTTGATTTTTTTTTTTTTTTTTTAAAGCTGACTGGTGCAGGCATGCTCTTGTTAATTGTGAGTCTTTTAAACCACTTCTAAGCCAGTCAGTATAATTGTTGTAGATTAATTTGGTTTAACTGTTGGAAGTTCTATATATAGCTGATACTGGTCTCTGTGTAATGCTGTGCATGGTAAGTCTGGAAGTTCTGGGATATAAACATATGTTTTTAAATTGAGTTTGATTAATTGTTTTTTATTTTGTCTTTTTAATTGCTGGTGTTACCTGTAGATTTTTGAGAAATGGTTGTGAGGAAGATTCCTTTCTTTTCAAGTTCTTTTGTAACATGTGGCTGTGTCCAGGGTTTATTATTTTAGCTTTGTGAAGAAGCTCACTCTAATAAGCATAAGACACATTCTCATATGCGCTTATGTGATATGAGTGATAATGAAACTTGTCATGTTTCCACCTGGAGTTCCATTCACTTGTTTATACAGTGCTACTCTTCTGCTTGGCATACAGTTAGATGCTCTGTTTCAAGAGAGCTGTTGCACAATATTTGCTCAGTCTCTTCCCTTTGTGTGTGTATTTAGCAAGAGTTGGCAACTTTTCATCTTTTTGTTCAAAAATATTTTTAATTATCTAGATATAAATAAAATGTCTGTTTTCCTTCATATGCATAGAGCTTCTCTGGAGATGATCTTTATTTAATTTATTGAAGCTGGAAGAAGAAAACTGAAATTGCCAGGTTGCTTTTGTGTTTAAACTCCTCAAAACTTTCAGAACTGAAGAAGATATGTTGCCAGTGTAAACATCAGGTGACTATTTTTTAAAAATTTTGATGCTCTCAATTTTATGTAGCTCTTTCAGACACTTGGTAATTGAAAATGACTGTTAGCTAGCTTTCAAAAATATAACATCATAATATTAATCAGAGGAATATTTTCATGTATACAGGGTCCATTAAGCAATTGCCTAGGTGGAAAGTATGAAATGTGTTACTTATTTGAAACTGCAGCAAGCAGCAACAATTGTAAACAAAATGACAGTGATGTTTATCAGAGCATCTAAAATGAGTTTAAATTTACCTGGAGTTAGGTAAATGAAAAGAAGTTGACAACACAAATGAACAACCAATAATGACTAGTATATGTCTTTCTAAGTTTATGGGTAAAGAGAAGATTGGTTTTGGTTAATATTTGAAACTTTCATTTTAGAATTACAGCAATGTACACCCAGTTTCTATTGTTGCACTAAAATCTGTAAATAATTAACAAATACGGTATCTTTTAAGCAGCATAAATCAAATCTTGTAGTTGTTTAAAAGTTGTACCTAGTTGCAGCAAATACTTTATTTCACCTTTATGAGGGAGTTGTGCATATTGGCGCAACTCTGGAACAACTCTAGAATTATCTTGATACAGACACTTTTTCTACCAAAAGGACTTTTATGCCATTATCATTTATCTGTATTAGTATTCTTGCATGCATGATCTGTTGGACAGGGCTATGTGTGTTTTTTTCATTCTGCTGTCTGACAGAATAGTTTGGGTAGTATTTTTAAGTGTAAATCTAGCTGTAGGACAGCTTCTCTGGAGCTGACTAAAACAAGGGTTAAAGGATACAAATGCTTCAGTTGTCACCCCAGAAAATGAAGCAAGTAACTATTTCTCACATTAATTCTTTTCTAGACATTTCCTATTTAGTGTTCATTTAACAAGAGGGGATGGCTCTTTTGGTCACATTTCATTGATATATCATGATTGCTGTAGGCAGCTGTAAGGTTGAACTAGGGTTTGGAAAATTAATTTGGAGATCATCCATTTTTCATTTTATGACAATTTGAAGTAAATTAGGAACCTAAACTTTTTATGGTTGATTGCCTTTTCCAAACATGGCAGTTGGAATATTTGTCTGCCTGTCTCCTGGAGAATAAATTGTGGGCTTGGTAGGCTATTTTAAAAAGAGGATTAAGCAGGTTATGACTTAAAAACTATACTTTTGATTATAAATTATTTATCAGTCTGATTTCTTCAGTGTAATGTGATGATTAAAGGGTTGAATAGGGGTGAAGGATGATTGTGAATGCTTAACCAGTGCTAATGAGCATTATAAAAGTATAGGTTGAAATTAGGGTAATCCACTTATTGTCAAATTTTTCTTGCTGAACTTAGGGGGGAAGGGGGGGGAACCAAACTGCCTGAACTTCTCTCATCAAACTGTTGTAGTTTGACCAAAGACCAAGGACCATGAAGCTGATCAGAGGGCTGGAGCACCTCTGCTATGGAGACAAGACTGAGAGAGTAGGGGTTGTTCAGCCTGGAAAAGAGAAGCATCTTCTAGTGCCTAAAGGGGCTCCAAGAGAGCTGGAGAGGGACTCTTCACGAGGATCTGGAGTGACAGGACAAGGGGGAATAATGGCTTCACACTGACAGAAGGCAGGGTTAGATTAGATATTAGGAAGAAATTCTTTACTGTGAGAGTGGTGAGGTGCTGGCACAGGTTGCCCAGAGAAGCTGTGGATGCCCCATCCCTGGAAATGTTCAAGGCCAGATTGGATGGGGCTAGATGATCTTCAAGGTCCCTTCCAACCCAAACTTTTCTAGGATTCTATGAAAATCAAAATGTGTTTGAGAACTGCATGTTCCTTTTATTGTTTTATCTACTCTGTTTTTCTGTGCAATCAGTATTTGCAGCTGTCCACCTTCTCACACTAACTCAAGAAGTAGTATGCATCTAAGCACTCATGGGAATTTTAGAATCACCTTAATAGCTGTCATGGGTTTGCTCTGGGCCAATTTCTCTCACCCCCCACACAATTGCTATAAGTTGAGAGAAGGTTTATGCAGATAAAAGAGACCTGATTGGGGAGAATAATATTAGGATTAATTACTAGCAAGTTGAAAACTAAAGAACTATATCTACAACAATTCTAATTAGGCAAAAGTGCTATGTATTTACAAAAATACCCCTCCCTCCTTTGTATCAGTTCTGGAGGAAAAGTACTCTTTGTTCCGTTTTTGGAGCTCCAGGTCTTTTAAATAATTTTGCAGCACTTGAAAGTTCTTCTTCTATTATCTCTAGGATGACAACTCCGATTCGTTGCAGTTGGAACTGTTTCTCTTTCTCTCCCTTTTCTATGTTGACCTCAGGGTTGGGCCTACCCCCCTCCTGGGCTAAGACCAGAGCCTAGGGGGTTACCCAGGTCCTGTAGGGTCTTCCATGGACTGCAAGGGGACACTTGCCTACCATGGATCTTCACCACAGAGTCACAGGGGATAATGGCTTTGAGTCCATCCCTGTTTCCTGTGGGGTCCCTTCCCATGGGAGAACAGTCTTTGATAGACCTCTCTGACGTGGGTTCATCTGTCAGGCAACAGGTCTTCCATTCTCTGCTGTCCCTCAGGGTCACAAATTCAGCTGCACTAGCATGGATTCCTCACTCAGATCCCACATCCTACCCGAGGCTGTCTTGCTCCAGCATAGGTCTCTCTTTCCTTCATGGACTGCAGAGGGTCTCCGCTCTTCAACAGTTTTCCACAGGTGGTAGGGATTTTTAGTTTTCAGTCTCTTCCCTGCTGAAGGAAGAGAGAGAGGAGGAGAGAAGGAATTTTCCCCGTTCATGGCTTTTCTCTTCTCTCTGGCTGCCAACTTGACCTTGGAGGCCCATTATCTCTGCCTGGAATTTCTTCAGCAGTATGTCTTGTCCAGGCAGTTTTTCTTTAAAGTTTTTTTTCCTCTACTCTCTTACAATAGACAAGGGGGGCTTCAGTGCCATACCTGTCCTGGGCCGGGGGAGGAGGGGGCCCTGGCCCACTTGGGACCTGCCTCCTCTCCTACATGGCTACTAATTTCATCTGCGCAACAACCTTCTCTTCTGTTTTCTTAAATATGTAATTGGCAGAGGTGTTACTAAAACTTTTGATTGGATTTTTCTCTGGAAATCCACCTGGAGAAAACTATTTTCAGCCCCAGAGAGGGATGGGAACAAACCTATGACAATAGCTGAGAAACACTTGTATACCTTGGGTAAAATGAGGTTGCTATAATAGAGAGTATTAGCTTTTTACATGAAGAGCTGTTAATCTTGAATGGTCTTGGTCTAAAGTACACTGAGCTTTCACTTATATGATTAAATTAGAAACATGAGGAATAAATACTGCTACAGATTGCCCAGAAATTCCTGGCTATTTTACCAAATATAAGTTTTAAATCCAGAATCATCTTTTATATGCAACACAAACTTATTTTTAAAATTTTCCAAAATCTTTTAAGTAGTTTAGTAAAACAGTTTCTGTAATCTGTTTCCTGTTATGTAGAAGTTGTAGAATTGCTGAACTCTGATCATCAAGTCCAACCCTTGATCCAACCCCACTCTGATTATTAGATCATGGCACTCAGTGCCACATCTAGCCTCCTCTTAAAAACCTCCAGGGTTGGTGAATCCACCACCTCTCTGGGCAGGCCATTCCAATGCCTGATCACTCTGTAAAGAACTTCTTTCTAATATCCAACCTAAACCTCTCCTGGCAGAGCTTAAGCCCATGCCCTCTTGTTCTACTGCTGATTTCCTGGGAGAAGAGACCAATCCCCACCTGGCTACAGCCTCCTCTCAGGTAGTTGTAGAGAGTGATGAGGTCTCCCCTGAGCCTCCTCTTCTCCAGACTAAACAACCCCAGCTCCCTCAGCCTCTCCTCATAGGACTTGTGTTTGAGTCACATCAAAGGGCAGTGAGGGTCATTTGGGATGTGTATTCAGTGTTGCTCTCCTACCCTTACCTTAGGCGCTACCTTTGGGAGTCTATTAATAATCGTACCTAGTCTGTGGGGGGAACAGGGGAAGATGTTTTTCCCCAGCTTTTCACCCCCTTTTCTTCCTTCAGGCTTCTTACAGCAGCTTTTAAAAATTTTGAATTCCCTTTCGATGTTAAGGAAAGCATGTTCTTCTCGCTAAGTGCCAGGTTTCCTCAGTGCGGTCCATACCATGTTTAGAGTTGCAAAAGAGATTTCTACAAAGGCCTTTCAGAGATCTGCTCTGAGGGAGGATAGTTATGAGTGGCATGGAATATTAGAGGACATGGGCCAGTTTTGGGCAAAATTTTCTGCTCCAATGGTTTGGAAGTTCACCCTTGAACAACTACAGGACCCTGTTAAAGTGATAAAATATGTGGGAGAAAAATGCTGTGGCAGCTCCAGAGAGGCAGGAAGTTATGCACTGTGCTGGGCCCTGGCTACTATTTATCAGACACTGCTCAATACTAGACAGCATCCTCAGAGGGCAGAGGAGGAAAGCAGACCAACAGGCACTGTGGCCACTCAAACTGCAGCTGAACCAGAGGAACAACTCATGCTGTTAGCACTCATCCCTATACAGAAGAAGAAATCCAAGACCAAATCAGTTTGCATAATGAGGGATGAACAGGAACCAGGGCCCTCACAACAGGAGGAAGAGGCAGGGCCAGAGATAATCACCTGATCCCCAGGTGAGCTTCGAGATATGCAAAAAGATTTCAGCTGTCACCTGGTGTGATAGACTGAATGTCCTAAACATTGACAAAATCATAGAAAGACTATTTGTCAAACTGCAAAGAACCAACTGCCTCTCTGGGACCACTGAAGCACCCCCACCTTCTGAAGATAAAGATGACTCCTGACTGGAATTTGTACTGGGACATGGAACTTGAGATAAGACTATTGTCGAATTATCTCAGGTCTGAGGAGAAGTAAACAAGGGTGATCGGGTGGTGGAGGAGAAGGGTTTTGGGGGTGTGATGGTGAAATCTCTCCACATCAAACAGGAGTAAACCCCTCTGCTCCGGGAAGACCACGTACACACAGGACATTAATGTGAGAGGCAGCTGAGAAGAGGTCATAAACCATCAAAGACCCTCAAAGTACTCCCCCTCTCCCCCCCCAAATTCCTGAAACCTTCCACCACCCAAGGACTGCACATGATTCAAGTTATTCAACAAATCTGGAACCTGTTGCAAGAGACTGCAAAGCTTCCTCCCCACCCCCTTCCTCCCCAGGGAGGTTCCTGGACATCTCTTGAACATATATTAATCCATTGGACTCTATGTTTTGTGGGACCCTCACCATCAAGAAGACCAGACAAACAGGACCCCACAGGATGCCACCGAGTTCCATAGAGTGGTGATACATTTTCTATTTTAATCTCGTTGTCACTCTCTTTCTTCCCCCCCTCTTTTTCCTATTTCTTTCTATCTCTCTTTCTCTGCCTCACATTTACTATTAAATAAAATCCATGCTATTTATTTTGGCATCTGTTCTCGTTTGTACCTTAATTCAGGCAGAGGTATTTCTAATAATTTTAATAACCAGATCATAACATCTGGCTACCTGATGCTGGGATATTGTGGCCCATGATATGAAACTAGATGGTAGTGAAGCCAAGCAACTGGGATCCCTGTCCCAGGATGTGGGGATTGGGAAGAGGACAGAAACTCTCAGCCTCTGGAGGCAGCTCCTGTCAAGTGTGAGGGAAAAGTATTCTCTCAAGGATGATCTAGTGGTGTGTCCAGGCAGATGGAATACCATGGAGAAAGGTATCCAGTACCTGAGAGAATGAGCTGTGCTGGAGGTAATCTATAGGGATTCAAATAACGACCATTCCCCTGTAGATCCAGATGAAAGAAGAGCAAACATGCTTACATGCTTCAAGAACCCGATTCTGGCAATCTGAAGATCATCATTTTTTCCTTCCTATTGATCTGGGCCTTGACTGTGAAAAGACTGTCCGAGACTCTGGACAGACTCAAAAGACTTGAGCAAACTAGAGAGGAAATGTCCCATGCCCCCCCAGTATGGACCAGAGTCTCTGCTATTGGGAGCAAGTGCTCTCCTGCTCAAGAGAGAGGGTATACAACACAAGCTAACTGTGGTGGGTCTGACTGAGTCAGAATTTATTTCCCCATTGTCATGGTTTTGCTTGTTCTGGGAAACTAATCAGGAATTTTCCCTTCCCCCTGCCCATTGTGTGAAAAGGATGTTGAATGGGCAGGTTGGCTGTGCCTTGGGCAAAGGACTAACACAAAAGAGGTGGCTGGCAAAACCACATTCCAAGTTGATGGCCCTCAGGAGTACTTTTTTACTTTTTTTTCTCCTCTCCTGGGAAAAGACACAGACTTTGTTGTTGCCTGAGCTGGGACAAGGTCTGGGTGGCAGGAGCTCCAAGGTGGTTTTGTTCTCAGCCTGGCTGCCTGGCTAGCTCATTTCTACCCAGCCTAGAACCTGCTTGGATTTTCATCACAGAGGAACTGTTCGGGAAGGAGATCACCTTCTTCCCCTCCTCCGTTCCCATTTTTTTTTTGGCAGTGGTTCTTGTGCACATCAAAGGAGAGGGGAAGCCATGCCACAAGTTTCGGCTGCAGAGAGTAAATTCCCGTTGGGAAGAATTTTTCTTTCTTTCCCTCCTTTTTTCCCCATTCCTGGTGAGGGGATACCTCCATTATTGGCTTCTCCAGCACACCTGGGTTGGGACCATGTGCAACCACCAGTGATCCAACAGTGCCACCTGCTGACTGTGCTTAGAATTGCACCAAAGGGCAAAACCTGAACTGTTTCCTTTGTTTTGAAGGGGATTATTTTTGGGTACAGGATTATTATTTGGTTGTTTTATTTGCATTCTTTTGTTGTTTTGCCAATACATATATATCTTTTAATAAAGGGCTGGGTTTTTTTTCTTTTTCGACATGTTTTGCAATTGGATTTTCAGATTGACAATTGGTTAGAGGGAGGAGTTTGGGTCTTCCTCATAACTCATCCTTAGCAAAACCCTTGTGTCTCATTAAACTGAGACACCCATAGTAGCCCTCACAGTGCCGTGCTCTGCATTGGTAGCTAGAGGTGTGTTGATAACACACCTATGTTTTGGCTACTGCTGAGCACAGCATCAATTGAGGGCGAGATCCTGGGAGAGGACACAAGTAGTCCAGCTGACCCACACTGACCAAGGGGATATTCCATACCATATGATGTCAACCCAGATATAAAAAACTGAAGCAAGGAGCAGGAACGGAGGCATTCATTGTCTAATGGCTGCCTGCTGAGATACTGTCACATGTACCGAAGCCCTGCTTCTTGGGAGTGGCTGACCATCACTGCTCATGGGAAATAGAGAATAAACCCTGCTATCTTTCGCTTCTGCGCATTCAGGCTTCACTTTACTCCTTTTGCTTTAAATAAACTGCACGAGTTTTGTGGTTTTTTTTCCCACCTTACTCTTTCCCCTGTCCCACCAGGAAGGGAAGTGATAGAGCAGCTGGGTGGGCACCTGGCTTCCAGCCAAGGTCAACCCACCACACTAACCTGTGATTTTACCTGCATGACCACAGAGAGGACATGAGGAAGTGGGATGGAAAATCCACCTGTGACCTAGCAGCACAGGCATGTGAGTTGAAAGGAAGAACAACCACAACAGGAAATTCTCCAAGGATAAATGCCACTCCAGCTTCAAGTGGGCAAGTCTTCAGACAGAATACGAGGGCTGATGTTCCTTCTGATCCTATTGAAGGGAGTTTCAATTCATATTTATGAGAAGTGAGCAACGAGTACTATGACCAGAACTAGAGGGGCCCTGCATCCAGCCAGGTGGAGGAAAGGGACAATCAGATCTATTGGACTGTGTGGATCCGATGGCCTGGCACATCAGACCCACAAGAGTATAAGGCTTTAGTTGACACTGGCGCACAATGTACTCTGATGCCATCAACATATGTAGGGGCAGAATCCATCTCTATTTCTGGGGTGACAGGGGGATCCTAACAACTGACTGTACTGGAAGCTGAAGTGAGCCTGACTGGGAATGAATGGCAAAAACATCCCTTTGTGACTGACCCAGAGGCCCTGTGTATCCTTGGAATATATTACCTCAGGAGAGGGTATTTCATGGATCCAAAAGGGCACTGTTGGGCTTTTGGGATAGCTGCTGTGGAGACAGAGGAAATTAGACTGTTGAATACCTTGCCTGACCTCTCAAAAGACACCTCTGCTTTGAGACTGCTGAGGGTGAAAGAACAACAGGTACCACCACAGTGCACCATCAGCGATACCACACCAACTAGGACTCTGTAACCCCCATCCATGAGATGATTCGTGAACTGGAGAGCCAGGGAGTGGTCAGCAAGACTCACTTTAATAGTCCAATATGACCAGTGCATAAGTCCAATGGAGAGTGGAGACTGACAGTAGACTATCGTGGCCTGAACGAAGTCACACCACCACTAAGTGCTGCTGTGCTGGACATGCTGGGACTTCAGTACGAACTGGAGTCCAAAACTGCAAAGTGGTGCCACCATCAATATTGCTGAATTGTGGCAAGACATTGCTGCCTGCGTAGTTGGCTGTAAAAGTACGTCATGTAGATGCACACGTATCCAAAAGTGGGGCTACTGACAAACATGGCAACAATGGATAGGTGGATTGAGCTGCCAAGATTAAAGTGTCTCAGGTGGATCTGAACTGGCAACATAAGGGTGATTTTTTTCTGGCTCGGTGGGCCCATGATGCCTCAGGTCATCGGGGAAGTGATGCAACATACAGATTTGCTTGTGATCAAGGGGTGGACTTAACCATGGTCACTATCTCCCAAGTTATCCATAACTGTGAAAGATGCTGCAGTGGATTGACCCTGGCCGGATACCAGGTACCCACTAAAGGTACTCTCTCACTCTCCCTCTGCAACTCAACAGAGAAGAGGAAAAAAACACCCAGCTAAGGATTCATGAGTAGAGAGAAGAGCTGGGAGACGTCACTTACTGATTACCTTCACTCAAAGTGAGGACAGTACTTTTATTTATTATATATATATATATATATATATATATATTACTTACAGGATAAGAGCCAAATAGTGAGAAATAAAACTAAAACACCTTCCCCACGCCCCTTCTTCCATATTCTTCCTCCTCTCCCCCCAGCAGTGCAGAGAAATAGGGAATGGGGTTACGGTCAGTTGTTGTTTCTGCTGCTACTCAGAGAGAGGAGTGCTTCCCCTGCTCCCGTGAGGTCCCTCCCACGGGAGACAGTCCTTGATGGACCTCTCTGGCGTGAGTTCTTCCCAAACTGCTGTCCTGTTGGTCCCTCCTCCGTGGAGTCAGTCCTTCACAAATGAGCTGTACCGATGTGGGTCTCCCACAAGGGGCCACGAGTCCTACCTGGGAAAAACCTACCCCAGCATGGGTTTCCCTCTCCATGGGCTACAGGTCGCCAGCAGGACTCTGCTGCATCCTGGGCCTTCCATGGGGTCACAGCCTCCTTCATGAATCCACCTGCTCCAGCATGAGCTCCTCCATGGGTTGCAGGTGGGTCTCTGCACCCCGATGGTCCTCCATGGGCTGCAGGGGGACAGCCTGCTTCACCATGGTCTTCACCACAGGCCTCAGGGGTCACAGCTCTGGCACCTGGAGCACCTCCTCCCCCTCCTTCTGCACTGACCTTGGTGTCTACTTTATTGTTCCCATGTTCTCACTCTGCTCTTCCCCAGTTGAAATTTCTTCTCCGCCATAACCTTCTATTCTTAAATATGTTATCCCAGAGGCTTTACTATTACTCCTGATGGGCTTGGCCTTGGCCAGCGGCAGGAAGTCTGTCCTGGAGCCAGCTGGCATTGACTCTACGGGACAGAGGAACCTTCTAGCAGCTTCTAACAGAAGCCACCCCTGTAGCCCCCCCTGCTACCAAAACCCAGCCACAGAAACCCACTATACAATCAAGCAAGTAAAGCCTCTGTGCTATGGTGGACAACGGTTGAAATAGAAATATAGGGAGGCCTGGCAAATTGATTACATTACACTTTCGCAAACCTGCCAAGGTAAGTGCTATGTGCTTGTACTGGTGGAAGGAACCACTGGATGCCTGGAGATGTACCCTGTGCCTCACACCACTTCTTGGAACACCATCTTGTGCCTTTAAAAGCAAGTCCTGTGGTGATGTGGCACTCCAGAAAGAATTGAGTCAGACAATGAGACTCATTTCAGAAATGGCCTCATAGACATCTGAACTAGAGAGCATGATATTGAGGGGGTATATCAAATTCCCTTTTCATGCACCAACCTTTGGGAAAATTTAACAATACAATGGACTGTTAAAAATGACATTGAAAGCAACATGTAGTGGGGCCTTCAAATTTTGGGATCTACATTCAGCAAAGTCCACCTGGGTAGTTAACACTAGAGACTCTACCAATTGAACTGGCCCTGCCCAATCAAAACCCTCATATACCGTAGAAAGGGATGAAGTCCCCATGTTGCATATGAGGAATGTGTTAGGGAAGACAGTTTGGATTAGTCCTGCCTCAAGCAAAGGCAAATGTATTAATGGGATTGTTTTTGCTCAGGGGCCTGGTGGATTTGGTGGGTAATGCAGAGGGAAAGGGAAACACGATGTGTACCTCAAGGGGATTTAATTTTTGGATGAGAACTGTCTGTAATGTTGAATCATATAATATTGGTTGCTGAATGACACTGCCACTGTATGCCATAACTACTATGGACAATGAGGATGGACTGCTCCAAGTATATGCTCCTGATGCAGCTTGCAATCAGCCAACAGCACACCAGCCCTCCTGCCCTGGAAGACATCTAGGATGGATATAACCCACAGTCATGGACTAAATGAACTCAACAGACATCTTGGAGGGATGGCCATTGACTATGGAAATTATACTTGTGCCTATGTATGTATATATACAAATATCTATCTATATGTATATATTTGGAAGGTGTAGGATCTAGGCATGACATAGAAGGTATAGAAGAATGGGTGGATAATGTCTTGGTTCAAGCTAGAGCAGAGTTAATTTTTGCAGTGGCCAAGACAGGGCATGGCTAGGACCTGGAGGATATTCTTTACCATCTCATGTCGTTGCAGGGGGTGGGGGGAAGGGAGTTTCTTCTGATTCTTGCCTGGGCTTGGCTACTCCTTGGGAACCGACTCGGGTGAGAAAGGGGTGGGAAAGGCTAGTTAGCTGGTGCTACAGAGGGCTATATAAATGTCTCCAGGGAGCATGAGCGACCTGGAGCGTGGCAATTAGGAGCGGGCAAACAGGGGCATGGCATGTCAGTGAGGGCATGGCATGGCAGTTTGCACTGCAGTTAGTACAGGCTGGGAGAACAGACAGTGCACAGTCACCTCCTAGGTCTCTCAGGTGAGCTTTTTTTTGTTGTTTTTTTTCCTCACATTTCAACTAAAGCCAGTAATGGTTTCTAAAAAAATGAAAGCTGTCGCTGCTGTTACCACCAGGAGTGTGTTGACACAGACAGAACCCTCCAAGAAGGATGCAGCCATTCAGGTCTCTGGCTGCACAGACTGTTTGACCCTGGCAGCAGTGCCAGAGGACATTGTGAGAAGCACCTGTGTGCAATGCGAGCAGGCCAATGATTTTCTCTGCATGGTAAGGAAGAGAGGCTGAGAAGCATTAGGGAAAGGGAAATAGACTGATGGAGTCACCCTTTCGACCCCCTAGGAAGTCCAGCAGGAGACAGTGATGCCCTGCCCCTCCTGCCATCAGGAGGCAAACTGAGTGGATGGGGGGGAAATGGAAACAGGTCCCTGTTCGGAGAGGTAAAAGAACACCCTCTCAACCCCCATCACCTCCCCGGGTGCCCTTGAACAACAGATATGAGGCCCTAGACTCAGAAAGTCAAGTAGAGGTCAGGCAAGAAGAAGATGTGTCTGCAGGTTGCACTCTGTCTACCAGACAGGTTACAGCTACAGCTATAAGGAAAAAAAGAAGGGTAGTTGTGGTAGGTGACTCCCTTTTGAGGGGAACTGAGGGCCCTATATGTCGACCAGACTCATCCCACAGGGAGGTTTGGTACCTTCCCTGAGCCAGGGTGAGGGACATTGGTAGGAGTTCCTGAGCTAATTCGAACCTCAGATTACTATCCTATGTTGGTAATCCAGGCTGGCAGTGATGATATTAATAGAAGAAGTGCCAGGGCAATCAAAAAGGATTTCAAGGTACTGGGTAGATCAGTTCATGGGACAGGCACAACAGGTAGTATTTGCCTCAGTTCCTGTACTTGCTGGAATGAATGAGGAGAAGAGTAGGAAAGCCTACCTTATCAATAGGTGGCTAAAGGATTGGTGCCACTGTCAAAATTTTGTTTTTTTGACTATGGGGCAAACTCCATAGTACTAAGTCTTCTTAAATCAAATGGGCTTTATGTATCTAGGAGGGGTAAAAGGACTGTAGCCCATAAGTTAGCAGGGCTCATCAGGAGGGCTTTAAACTAGGTTTAAAGGGGGAAGGGATTGAATCCAGGCTCTCCAAAGAGAAGCCCAGGGATGAAAAGCCCAGGGATGAAAAGCCCGAGTTAAGAGTGAAATCACCAGCCCAGCTGAACTGCATGTACGCAGAATGGACAACAAACAGGAGGAGTTGGAAGCCATCGTGCAGCAGTAAAGCTATGATGGAGTTGCCATCACAGAAATGTGTCGCAGTCTTGTCTGGGATCGGGAGACAGACCAGCGACGGGGGTTCTTGCCTTGCCTGCAGATATTAAGGTGGCAATAGCAAGTGCTGACAGGTATAGTTCACTACCACGCGGAGCCCCAGGAAAGAGACACACACACATGAGATGTGAACACCTGCACAGCCAAAAGCTGATCCAATTTATTTAACAAAATGGAGGGTTTTTATACCCTCTAGGGTTGAATATTCTGGAAAAGGGGAGTAACTTGGGCGGAGCATGCAAATCCGCTCACAATGATAGGACAACAGTTGATGCATAAACATTAGGAGGCGGAAACTAGGGAGGAGAAAACCAGGGATAACGGGATTGGTCAGTACAGCATGGTATGCTGACCAATGGGAAACTGTATCCAAACCTGTCAGGCTGCCAGTCCATAAGGGAGAGTGGGAAAATGGAGGGAATGCAACCTACGAATAGGTTTTATGTTTCACTAAACCACCGCAAACAGTCTCTCAAGCACATTGAGGTTCATTTTCCATTTCCACAAATCGCTTTTTCCATTCTTCAAAGGTAGCCTCAGTTTTCTGGGTTTCTTTCCACTCCTTAAATGCTTTTTCCATATCTTCATAGTCATCCTGACCTCCAACAGAAATGTGATGGGATGACTCGCATGACCGGAGTGCTGCCATAGATGACTACAAGCTCTTCAGGAAGGATAGACAGGGTAGGAGAGGTGGAGGGGTGGCGCTATGTGTTATAGAGTCTCTTGACTCTGTAGAACTTGAGGTCACCAACAATAAGGTTGAGTGCCTGTGGACCAGAATCAGGGGGAAGGTCAACAAGGCTGAGATCCTAATGGGAGTCTGTTATAGACCTCCCAATCAGGATGATGAAGGGGATGAATTTTTCTACAAGCAGCTGGCAGATGTCTCAAAATCACCAGCCCTTTTTATTGTGGGCTACTTCAACCTGCTGGATATCTACTGGGAACTCAACGTGGCAGAGAAGAGGCAGTCTAGGAGATTCCCGGAGTGTATAGAGGATAATTTCCTGCTCCAACTGGTAAATGAACCTACCAGGGGTGGGACCCCACTGGACCTGTTGTTTACAAACATAGAGGGGCTGGTGGGAGATGTAGTTGTCAGACGCTGCCTGGGGCACAGTGACCATGAAATAATAGAGTTTGCAATACTCAGGGGTACAAGGAAGGCCACCAATAAAACCTCTATGCTGGACTTCTGGAGGGCAGATTTTGGCTGTTCAGAAGACTGGTCCAGAGCATACCCTGGGAAAAAAACCCTTGGAAACAAGGGGGTACAGGTGGGATGGATGTGCTTCAAGAAGGAAGTCTTGAGTGCACAGGAACAGGCTGTCCCAGTGTGCCAAAAGGCAAGCCTGCGGGGTAGACGACCAGCTTGGTTGAACAGGGAGATTCTGAAGGAAATCAGGGATAAAAAGAGAGCTTACAGACTATGGAAAATAGGGCTGGCTACTCAGAATGAGTTTAAGAGTATAACAAGGTCATGCAGAAAGAAAATCAAAGAGACAAAAGCACAATTTGAAGTCAATTTGGCTACTTCTGTTAAGGATAACAAAAAGCGCTTCTATAAATACATTAATAACAAAAGGGGGGCAAGGAAAACCTCCATTACTTGTTGGACTTGGGGGGAAACAGTTAAAAGGGAGAAGGAGAATGCTGAGGTGCTTAACACCTACTTTGCCTCAGTATTCACCAGTAGGACAGGGGGCCCTCAGGACAACTGACCTCTGGAGCTGTTAGAGAGGGACAGGAAGCTGAATAGCCCCTCTGTATTCCAGGAGGAAATAGTGACTTACTGAGCCACCTGGATCCACACAAGTCCATGGGACAAGATGGGATCCATCCTAGGGCAATGAGGGAGTTGGCAGAAGAGCTTGCCAAACCGCTCTCCATCATTTACCAACAGTCCTGGCTCTCTGGGGAGGTCCCAGACGATTGGAAGTTGGCGAATGTCACGCTGATCTACAAAAAGGGCTGCAAGGAGGAGTCGGGAAACTCCAGGTCTGTCAGCCTGACCTCAGTGCCTGGCAAGGTTCTGGAGAAGATCATCCTGAGTGCAATCACACAGCACCTACAGGATAGACAAGGGATCAGAGCCAGCCAGCATGGGTTTAGGAAGGGCAGGTCCTATTGGACCAACCTGATCTCCTTTTATGATCAGGTGACCCGCCTGGTGGATGAGGGGCAGGCTGTGGATGTGTCTATCTGGACTTCAGCAAAGCCTTTGACACCATCTCCCAAAATATACTCCTGGAAAAGCTGCAGCCCACGGCTTGGACAGGGCACTCACTTGTCATAGTTCTGATTTTAGCAAGGAATTTTTCTTTCCTCCCCCCCCCCCCCCCCCACGTGTGTGCTCTGTTAATGGGCCATCAGATAAACAAAGGAGTTGGCCTGATCCCGAAATGACCGAGACATTAATCTCCTAGCAACGAAGGGGGAGGAATTGAAGAAGGGTAGGGTGTGTGGGTGGAAGGAGGTGGGGTTTGGGGGATTGGAGCTCAGCTCTGGGGGTTTGGAGCTCAGCTCTGGAGCCGGAGGGGAGGCTGCAGCAAGGAGGAGAGACTGCCTAGTTTCTTCTTTGTCTTTTCCTGTCGGAGGAGAGTTTTACTGCTGTTCTCTGCGTAGCTGTTGCTAGTCTGCAGGCCTGGCTCACCGCGAAATCCTCACCAACTGAAAATCGTGAGTTTTCTTCCATTGGGAGAACTTTCTGTTTCCCTCCCCCTTCCCCCCTCCTCCCCCACCACCTTGTGGCAACCAAGGATCTCACAGCGCCGCCTGGTGACGGGTAATGGACATTACATGTTCTACTCCTTCAGTGATCCAATAGCGCCACCTGGTGACTACTATAGAACATTACAAGTTCTGCACCTTTGATAACTCAACAGCGCCACCTGGTGAATGGTATAAGGCATTACAAGTTTTGCATCTCCAGTGATTCGACGGTGCCCCCTGCTGACTGTGGCTGGAACTGCACCAAAGGGTGCAAAAATTGAACTATTTTTTTTTGCTTTTGCCGGTTTATCGGTTTTGTTCTTGAAGGGGATTATTGGTGGGTATAGGGGTATTGCTTGGTTGTTTTACTTGGGTTTTTTTTTTTGTGTTCCTGTTAATACACACATACCTTTTAATAAAGGGCTGTTATTTTTCCCTTTTCCATAATTTGTTTTCCTTCAATCGGAGCCTCTTAATTTCGGATTTATAATTGCTTAGAAAAGGAGGTTTGGGTCTCTCTCTCCTAATCCATCCTCAGCAAAAGACCTTTGTCTCATTTAAACTAGGACACTCTACTGGGTTAGGAACTGGCTGGAGGGCCAGGCCCAGACAATGCTGGTGAACAGGGTTGCATCCAGTTGGCGACCGGTCACCGGTGGTGTCCCCGAGGAATCAGTGCTGGGCCCAGTCCTGTTTATTGATGATTTAGATGAGGGGATTGAGTCCATCATTAGCAAATTTGCAGACGACACTAAGTTGGGAGGGATTGTCGTTCTGCTGGAAGGCAGGAGGGCTCTGCAGAGGGATCTAGATAGGCTGGAGAGTTGGGCTGATTCCAATAGGATGAAGTTCAACAAGGCCAAGTGCTGAGTCCTGTACTTTGGCCACAACAACCCCCTGCAGCGCTACAGGCTGGGCACAGAGTGGCCGGAGAGCAGCCAGGCGGAAAGGGATCTGAGGGTGCTGATTGACAGGAGGCTGAACATGAGCCAGCAGTGTGCCCAGGTGGCCAAGAAGGCCAATGGCATCCTGGCCTGCATCAGGAACAGAGTGGCCAGTAGGAGCAGGGAAGTGATCCTTCCCCTGTACTCAGCACTGGTGAGGCCACACCTTGAGTATTGTGTTCAGCTCTGGGCCCCTCAGTTCAGGAAGGACATTGAGGGGCTAGAGCGAATCCAGAGTAGAGCAACGAGGCTGGTGATGGGACTTGAGCACAAGTCCTATGAGGAGAAGCTGAGGGAGCTGGGGTTGTTTAGTCTGGAGAAGAGGAGGCTCAGGGATGACATTACTCTCTACAACTATCTGAAAGGAGGTTATAGCCAGGTGGGGCTTGGTCTCTTCTCCCAGGCAATCAGCAGTAGGAGAAGAGGGCATGGGCTTAAGCGCTGCCAGGGGAGATTTAGGTTGGATATTAGAAAGAAGTTCTTTCCAGAGAGAGTGATCAGGCATTGGAATGATCTGCCCAGAGAGGTGGTGGATTCACCGTCCTTGGAGGTTTTTAAGATGAGGTTGGCTGTGGCACTGAGTGCCATCATCTAGTAATCACAGTGGGGTTGGATCAAGAGTTGGACTTGATGATCTCGGAGGTTCTTCCAACCCAGTAATTCTATGATTCTATGATTCTCTTGGGGTAGCATGGTTGTGGTCAGGTGTGGTTCTGTGGTGAGGATTTTGCATGTTAATTGCTATTTTTTTTCCACGCTTTTGTATTAATTTTGTTGCTTTTACTGTTGTCTTATCTCATTGCTATTTCCAGTAAATTGTTCCTATCTCAATCTGTGATCTTTGCATTTTTTGCTTCCAATTCTCCTTTCCATCCTGCCATGGGGGCGAGGCGGGGGGAGGGGAGAAGTCAGTTAGTGGGTGGCAGTGTGGTTTTGAGAGTCTCAGTGGGAGCGCTAAATTTGGTGGTACCATTCCTAAACCATGCCAACTTGGTATATTTGCAAGTGAAGATGTCTTTTAGCTTTGCTAAATGTAAGCCACATAAACCCTCAAATCGGGGAGTTTGTTTTGGACTTACTACTTTGTTTAAACCTTAATATATTTTTCACATAGCCTCATAGCCTCTGGGAACTATTGATGATGGATAAAAGGTGTAGTTTTCAGGGGACTTCGGTTGAGGAAAGTATCTGTTTTGTTTCTCTCTTGTGCTTTCTGCTATTCAGTGTGAAGTCAAGAATAACAGAAGGACTGATTTGAAAACTTCATTTAAGCGGAAATAATAGTTTGTTTGCAGTAATCTTCATTTACAGTTAGGGAACAAGATGATGATGGGAATTGGTTTCTCTATTTCGTTCCATTCTGTAAAGGTTTGCAAATTTACATTTCTGATAGATTATCAGCCCTCTTGAAGGCTCCAACCACGGGCTGAGTCATGGCTATATACTGTTCCTGTATTTTTAAACTGACAGGAAATTTATGGAACTCCAGTATAGAAAAGAATAAAAGCTACCCCATTTTAAAAAGTCACATTTGGAAGTTCAGCAGTATTCTGTGTTTAGCACATTTTGATCAATGTATTGGTTTAAGTAGAAGAAATACCATAAAGCAAGGTAAAGAACATTTCATAAAGGAAAATTTTATTATTTTTTTCTGGAAGACATTCTGAACCCTTATTTGTAAAAGTTCATCTCCAAATTTGGACACAACAATAACAACTTTGGAGTAGTTAAAAAAGAGGGTTTCTTTATTCTAGTTGAAAATATTGGTAAGGTCTTAATTACTAATTTTGGTGGTTTTGTTATGCAGTGACAATCAGGGTTTATATTGAGTAAATATAGCAAGTTTATAAGGTACCTTTTAGTGCACCAGTAGTCAAAATTATTTAGATCTTCAAGATGTTTAGATAGGAGTGAGAGGGGAGTGAAATTGTTTACTTTTTCTATTTTTAGATATATTTTTTTTTTAATAAAAGTGTATCTGGCTTCCTCAAAACTCATTTGTTAGTTATTAGTTCTAATTGCATTCCCTGCACACAAAGTGTTTAAAAGTGTTTGTATGGCATCATATTTGTTATTGTTAACTACTCAGTTTATTGACCTGTTTTGATTATGTTGCCTTAAAGAATCGCTAGGGAGCAAAAATTACCAGGCAATTATTATAGAGATAAAATAATAGAGCAGTTTTAATAGAAGGCCTTCAACCACCACGGGAGTACAGAGATGCTCACATGTGTCCAGGGGTTCCACAATTTAAGGTATTCTCCCAACCAATCCCAGATCTATCTGCCCCCCAGATCTTTTCCCGGCATGTCCCTCTAGAAATTGAGTTTGGGGTCTCTGGGACCCACTCTTCCTCATCTTCCTCTTCATCACAGCATGTCCAGTCCTTGGAACTCCTCCATAGTTCTGGGTTTTGAAGGATGCTTTGTCTGTTGTAGTATCTTGTGTTTCAGGCCTAGGGTGCAAATGTTCTTAAACAGGATGAAGACCTACCTTGAGGGAAGTGTAAACAAGCTAAAGGAATTTAGAAAGTTAAATATGAAATGGGATAATAGGGTTGAGTAAATGTGTAAACTACTGTGCTAAAGGGTGAGCTAACTACAACTACTTCTAAAATCTACAAAAAACTAAAAATCAAAAAAAATATCCATATACATCATTAGACTGGAATAGTAAGACTACATTAAAAAAAAATTACATTTCCCAATAGTTTGTGTTCTTATCCTTCTTTTATTTTTCAAAGATGAAAACCTTGCTCTGTTGATGGTCCTTTAAAAGATTGCTGCATTTTGGTGTATACAATTTAATTCTGCTTGAACTTTTTACAGACCTTCCTGTAGTTGCACTTATGCTAAACTGATCTGCATTTTGGTGAAGTTTTTCGGGTTGCAACTTAAGAACAAGCATTTAATAGATGTGTTTTTTTTCTTCTTGTTTGTTTTCCCCAATGCTTGGAAAAAGTAAAGCAAATAATCCTAGTGCCGTTAACACTTCACAGAAGTGGACCTTCTACCGTGGCTGCTGTGAGATTCTTCCATGCACTTGTTGCTGCTTCCATTTAAGCTGGCAGATCCCTGCCTGCCTCCTCCTCTCTCCCATTTTGCTAAGCAATGCAACTGTTTGTGTACTCATAGTGATCTGTGTCACTGATCTTTATTTGCTAACTTTATTTTTCAACTATATAACTTCCCTGATCAGGTGTGCCTTATGGCTGCACAAACAATTTTTTCCAGAACAAAAAGAACAAAAATGATTGGAGTTGTGCCTGACCAAATCTTTCACTGGAGACGTAGAGCTGCCATTGTGAAAAGTCCAGGATGCTGTTTCCCATCCTTTTTTCTCTTCCAACATGTTATAGATTACTAATAAAAACTAGACTGCAAAGCTGCAATGAAGAAATAGTTTATTATAAAAGCAATAAAAACAAACAAAAAAGATCAGTGCATCGGGCTGTCTGCTCTTTGGCAAGCCAGCCCTGAATGTTCGTTTTCTCCTCCTTTTTGTACTGTTCGGCTTCCATATTTTGCCATCCCGAGGTCTGGAGAGCGCATGTGTGAGTTTCAGTAGCCGCTCAGGGCTGAAGTTTCACTATGCAATCTTATCTTGTCCTGGTGCTAAAGTCAGACATAAGGTGTGTATTGGAATTCGGATTTTACAAGGAAAGTTTATTCTGTCTGCCTCTTTCCTGGAAGAAGGATTACTTTATCTAGGGGTTTTTCTTGAGTTACTGGAAGGGCTATTTGCTTGTTAGGTAATCCAGTTACCTTAATAAAAGATTATATATTCTCTTGTCTGTCTTTGGATTGGAATTTCCTGGCAAACAGAGTCATATGTTTTACTGGAAAAGGGATTTGTTACCAAAAAAGAAATATACCATTAATTTTATTACAGAAAGAAGGAATACAGAAAGTTATGATTACAGAGAAATTGCAAGTATACAATTAATTCATTACACAACATGAACATGCATGTGATTTTCCTGAGGATGTGCTTCTGTGTCTAGTAGTTGTAGTGTTACAGATCTGAAGCTTTGTGAAGGCAGGAGAGGAATAGATAGAAAACTCTTATAGTAGCAGTGTTGTTATGCTGTGGCTTGCCTCGCCTTCCTTTCATGTATTGTTGCTTTCTTCTGTTTGGGGGGGAGGTCACCATGGTGCCAGAGATGATGTGATAGTTCAGACCTGTCTCCCTGCCAAATGCTCGAACTCACAGTAGGAACCCCCTTCCCCCTCCCTTCTTCCCTTAGGGCAAAGAAAAAAAAACTCTAAAAATTGAAAAACCCGAAATCAAGCTAATTATATAAAAATATATATATTTACGTATGTTACAGCTATATACAATTAAGATGCTATATACACAGCGCAGGGAATCCAAACACTCCCCCCTCCCAAGGGAAAGGGAAAGGGGAAAAGGGATAAAGAGGGACAAAAAGGGACACAGAACAGATATACACAATCAAAACCAAGAACTAGCAAAATACTAGCAAACCAAATCTCACCACGTCCCTCAGAAAAAAAAGCAAGATTGGCAGACATGTCCAGCACTCTCCAAATCTCCCACATGGTAGGCCAGTGGTCGCTGCAGGCCTTGGCCTCTAGAAAATCGAGACCAGTGCAAGGACCCACTGCTCCTGAACCTCGCCGGAAGAGAAGAGAGCGAAGTCTCTAATCTCCAACTTATTTATACTCTGGTTTACATAAAAATCGTATGGAATACTGGGTACATGGCCACTTCCTTGGTTACAAGATGATTACCAGGAAGGCCGAGACCAAAACCATCACAGATGATAAGCTGGCTGAGTTTAATAGTACGTTTTTAGGGCAGTGTCTCAGTTTTAATTGTGAGATATGCCTTAGTGATTGGAAAGTGTTTTAAGAATAAGAACTAAAGAATAGACAAAGGGAAGTTACCTAAGAGAAGGAAGAAGTTAGTGATTTTTACCAGTTTTACAAAAACAAGAGAAATATCCCTGATATATAAAGAATTGAGGAGGTGGAAATTTTACTTCATGGGAAATAATGAAAAATATGAGGGAATGAAGAGGGAATACAGTATTAAGTATGCGCTAAATAAGATAAGAAGTGAAAGAACACCTGTAGAAATCTAGATAATAAATGCCTTTAGAAATATGTGATCAAAGAGTTGTCATTCAAAGGTTAGTAGTTGCTGCTAAGGTAATTTTAGTTTGTTTTACATATAAGGGATTGAAGGGAACTAATAGCAATTGGTAAAAAGTTGAAGCAATAGAAATCATTTACTTAATGAAACTTGATCAGTTATTAAAATGCATAGGTTCTATATTTTGGTCTGCAATTGTTTTAGCATGTGTTTCACAGTTCTGCTTTCTTTTTGTTATTAATCTTTAGGGGGAAAGGAACAATGGCTTTGCTGTCCTCTATCACAACATGAAACATGGACATTTGTCAACAAAAGACTTGGCAGACTTTATAAGAGAAAGGTAAGTATTCATCCTTGCTGATCCTGGCTCTTTAATATATATTTTGTGGGTTTTATTTAAGTTTATCATTATGTATTACAGTAACACACAAAACAAAAATTGGTAAACATTTTAAAATCTCATGTCCTATGAGAACATTTAGCTTTATTCCATTTGCTGAGAAGTGAATAGTGATTTCGAAGTCACTGAACAGTGATTTCTATTAACAAGCTTCTAATTTTTAGGTTTGAATTAAAAAACAATAGTAAGAAGCCAGAAATGTCACAGTAGGTGTCCATCAGTTTATTTAAAATAATCACAATTTTTCATCGTTTTTGAAGAAAAGCAATAAGTTAAGTAGAAAAAATTTAACCATGGATATAGAATTAGGGTATTAGCAAGTTCTAGTATGATCTAAAAAATTATCCTTCTTGATTAAGGTATTGAGAAACTAGATTGGTTAAAGAAAAGGGAGTGATATCTATGGACAAGAAAATCATTTGCAGAAAATAACCCAGTTTGTTCTTTATGGTATGGAAAGGACAGAATTGAAATCTGCAAATGTGACAACTTCCTAAACAAATGTTCGTTATAGAAGATGACTGCTGATGCTACTTTGAACATAAGAATTTCTGTTCTGGATGGAATTAATGATATATCTGCCTCAGAATTTTGTCTTATTTAGTTACTGATACCAGATGATGGATGGAAAAAACTTGCAAGAGGCTAATTGAGGACCTGTTTCAGTGAATGTTTGTTGCAGTAAAAGCTGTCAAAATAACCAGCTTTTGTTTTCTGAAATTTTTCATCAAAATTTCAGTTTTAGCCCAAAACAGATCTTAATGAAGAATTTTTAAAAAAAATTCTCACAAAATGTAACCATAACGGATCTGACATTTGCATAGTTTCTGAGTTGAAATGAAGACAATGACAAAAATCTTTCCACTAAGTGAAATAGGTGAATTCCAGAGGCCATATGTGATGGGCAGTCTCCTATTGGAAGAACAACACAAACCAAGGAATGTTGTCTCAAGAATCCCTGTGTTGCCTAAAGAGACCACAGAGAAAAAGACTCCAGGCCAATTTAGTGTATAAGATTAAAAAAAATGGGTCCTTTAATCAGGCCCCAGGCCCAGGGGAATACACACAAGGTGTGCACACCCAGACAGTGGTTCTATGATTTTATAATAAGGTCCATCCAATCCCAGATCTATCCACCCCTGGTTCTGCCCAGTTCTGCCCCCCAACACGCTCCTGGGTCTGGGGGCATGTGGGACCCCTTCTTCCACATCTTCATCTTCTTAGCAACGCGTACAGTCCTTGGAGTTCCTCCAGAGTTCTGGGCTTGAAGGTCACTGTGTCTGTGTGATATCTTCTGGTCCAGACCTTAGGGTTATTTTCTACAATTTTACCTTGAAAAGAAGACTAAACACGCTAACGGAATTTAGAGGGATTGATACGAAATGGGTTAACACAGGTGGGTATGTGTAAACTGCTATGTTAAGGGTAAGGGATACAATACAGCTACATTAAAATGTACCTTTACTACACAACTACTTCTGAAACTCATAAAAGTTAAAAAATACAAAAAACTCTAAGGCATCATGATTCCAAAGAATACATTATGAAGCTAGACAGGTGTCCGGATTTAGTGGAGGGACATTATGCTCTTGATGCTTAGTATGAAATGTTTAGGGCTTCACAGGCTGCTAAAAACGGTATATATTTAACTGCTTTTAATATTGACTGTTAAAAAACTTTGCCTTGTGTTATCTTTGGGTATGCCTTTGAAACCTGCTTTAATTCTTGGAATCAGTCCTTTTTTAAAAATATATATATACAGTAATAAGTCATAGACTTAAACTGAACATCACCTGGACACATGTAATTTTATTAGTTTTATATCCGTTGTGTTTTGATTCATCTCCATATTTAGATCAGAAGTTTGCTCTTCTTCTTGTCTCTGTTATGTTGTATTCTTTGGTCATGCTCCATTTTATAAATACTGATCCTGAGGTTAAAGGTCTTATGTAAATGGGTAAAAATAACTTGATTCCATATCTGTCTTGGATTCTGTTTTATTATCATGACATAAATAAAACTTGACAGTTCATTCTACACAAAATTACTAGCAAAAATAATGTGGTGTTCTAGTTTATTTTTCATTCCATCAGTTTCTTCAAATGAAATTTTAAATGAGATGTGCCTTTACAATCAATAGATATTTGGACCTTTCTCCACATATTAAAAGTGTTTCAGTTGAAGCTTCTGAGAGATCAAGAAATGTAGTTTTTCTTTTTGTGAATAGATCAGGACATGCCAGAGATGTTCAACCAACCATCAGCCATCTTATCTATAGCATTTTTTGTCAAATATATGAAAAATTTAAGTTCTAGTTGACACACTGAGATTCACTGGAGTCTTAGCACTACATTTAAATTTATTTGACAAGGCTTCAGTATACTTCCTTAAGAAAAACTTGCCCTGGAATTGGAAAATATCTGTGATGCAGACCCGCAGCAATAAGTTCAGTCCTTTCCAGTGAGCTTCTCCCTATCAGATATTAAATGTGATATCCTATCTGTTCTGTTGTGTCTTCAGCTCTGCTTTATCGATCCATCTAGGTATGCCAGGCTGCCATAAAAAAATGTTGAATGAGAAATAGATGCTTCTCTTCAAGTTAAGGTTACATTGCTGATCAATCGCAGTCTAAGCAAGTGGTACCTTGTGGCATATAGTTTGTAGTTTCAAAGAAATAGATGGAATTTTAATATTTGGTGTCCATATCTAGGCAGTGACATCCTTGCACTACCATTGTGAGGTTATTACAGTATGTCAGTCTTATTTCCCAGGAAATAAATATTGTTCAGTAGCACACATTTCTTCATGTGGGTCAAATTCTTGATCTCAAAGAGTTTGTATTGGGCAGTACTTGAACAGTGTTTTGCAGCAGTCTGATTGTCTTGACAGTATTGTTTTGCATTTCTGTTTATTGCAAATAAATTAAGAGATACTGCTCACAATTATCTGTTCCCCTCCTGTAGTCTGAATATTATTGTGCAGTACTCTTTTCTGCCAGAAATATGTAAGTGGATGAGCAATGAGGAATCTCCTAGATCTAGTGTTTTTATGCACTACTTAAACCTCATTTTCTGAGCTCTTATCTATGAAAACTAAACTTGCATATATTTGCAAGTTCTTCATGTCTGCCCTTCCATTCCTTCTGAATATATTGGCCAGTTTTATACAGATACGGAGATAGAGGGGAGTGTAAACTGAAAATTGCTGATTAGGTAAAGAAGACACATCTGAGTTAGTGATTATACTTAAAAAATATTGGAGTACTGTCAAACAGTGTATACAGTTGTCAGCTGGTCAGTCAGCATTGCTGAAGTCTCCAGAAGAATAACCAAAATATTTGCTTTATTTTAAGAAAGTGGCATAAAAGAGAGAGGAAAAATGGGTGAGTATATTTGGATGTACAGACTGCTTAGGGCACAAAGGACATGTCTGTATGAAATCTGAAAAAAAAAAAAAACCACCTGGATATCCCTAGAAGGAGCAGGTTTCTCCTTTAGCTGTGTTCAGTTAATCAATACCAATTCAGTTTTTAAGTGTGGTGTTTTACTTTTTCATTTTTGAGTGTTTGTTAGTGTTCTAGTACTAAAAGAACTGAGGAACATTTCGAGCTATAGTTCTTTAGTGCCTTTTGTCCAGATACTCTGCTACTGTAATCGGGAAAGACTTAGTAGTTATTGCATTCTAGGAGGTTCAGATATGTCTCCTGAAAGAGTCAATTTTGTGACAGACAATCTACTCAATGTTGGGGCAGAATACTTGTCTGCTGAAATATAGGTATCTTTGTTCTATTCTTGATAAAGCATGTAGAAATTATGTTTTAGGAGTTAAAAGGAGTTAACATATAAGACTGGGATTCCCCTGCAGTGTTTTTTTGTTCTTGTTCTTGTTTTCTTTTTTTCTTAAAATCCTTGGAAGATTTTGTAGTGTTGTGGGGTTGCTCTGGGCCAATTTTCTCTCACTCCCCCCACAATTGCTATAAGTTGAGAGAAGGTTTATTCGGACAAAAGAGATCTGATTGGGGAGAATAATATTAGGATTTATTACTAGCAAGATAAAAATAAAGAACTATATATACAACAATTCTAACTAGGTAAAAGTGCTATGTATTTACAGAAGTACCCTTCCTTTGCAGCACTTGAAAGTTCCTCTTCTATTATCTCTAGGATGACAGCTCCAATTCGTCGCAGCTGGAACTGTCTCTCTCTCTCTCTCTCTCTCTCTCTCTCTCTCTCTCTCTCTCTCTCTCTGTCTTTTCTATGTCGACCTCAGGGCTGGGCCTACCCCCCTCCTGGGCTAAGACCGGAGGCTGGGGATTACCCAGGCCCTGTGGGGTCTTCCATGGGCTGCAAGGGGACACTTGCCTACCATTGATCTTCACCATAGAGTCACAGGGACTAATGGTTTTTGAGTCCACCCCTGTTTCCTGTGGGGTCCCTCCTCACGAGAGACAGTCTTTAATGGACCTCTCTAGCGAGTCCACCTTTGGGCAACAGGTCTTTCATTCTCTGCTGTCCCTCAGGGTCACAAATTCAGCTGCATGGATCCCTCACTGGGTCACAAGTCCTACCCAGGCCAACTTGCTCCAGCGTAGGTCTCTCTCTCCATGGGCCACAGGTCTCCAGCAAGACTCTGTTTCATCTTAGGCCTCCCACGGAGTCACATCTTCTTCATGCACTCCTCTGCTTCGGCGTGGGTTCCTTCATGAGCTGCAGAGGGGGGTCTCTGCTCCCCAACAATCTTCCACAGGTGGCAGGAATTTTTAGTTTTCAGTCTCTTCCCTGCTGAAGGGAGAGAAAGAGGGAGAAGAGAGGGAGCCCCCCCTTCAGGCTTCTCTTCTCTCTCCTCCCGCTGCCAGCTTTGACCTTGGAGGTTGCGCTATCTCTCTGCCTGGAATTCCTTCTGCAGTATTTCTCATCCAGGCAGTCTTCCTTTAGAGTTTTTTCCTCTGCTCTGTTACATATCTTGGCCAGGGGGGCTTCAGTGCCACACCTGCCCCCGGCTCAGGGCCAGGGGAGGAAGGGGGCCCTGGCCCACCTGGGGCCTGCTGCCTCCTACATGGCTCCTAATTTCATCTGCGCAACAACCTTCCCTTCTGTTTTCTTTAATATGTAATTGGCAGAGGCGTTACCAAAACTTGTGATTGTCTTTGCTCCAGAAATTCACTTGGAAAAACTATTTTCAACCACAGGGGGGCTTATCAGCAAACCCACTACATGTAGGTAAACTATCTTGTGTGCATTTAGCACTTACAATGTTTATATGTAAGAAACCACTGTGCTCAACTAGGAACTGAAAAGGTATTGTTGGCTTTTCTGCAGAAGTCTTTCAAACATTTTTTTGCACCAGTTGTTTAAAAGCATCATAAAAAAGGAAGTCCTTGATCAGAAGAAACTAGCAATGCACATATTCATTTCAATTTAAATGCTTAACAGATTCTAAAAACAGATTTTCAAATCAGTGAAAATTAATTTACTTAGATGTTAATAGTATATTACCATTACATCAGAATGCTCTGGGAAGTCAGTTGATAAAACAAATGTAGATATACATGTCAAATTGGTCAGCAACAGTGTATTTCGCTTGTTAGTATTCTGAATTGTTGTATGAGGATAATATGTAGTAAGTTAGGGAACTCCAGTTTTGTGGAGATTGTTGCCAAGAAAGCTGTGGATTTTGGAAAAAAATCTTGTGTTTAAAAGAAAAAAAATCATTGAGTTCTCAAATCTACAAAAATTTGATAGAAGGTGACGATAATTAATCAAAATATATTGCTCATCATAGTAATTAAATTTTTTTCAGTTGCTGTAGTTTAAGCCCAGTGGTCACTAAGCACCATGCAGCTGCTCACTCAACCCCTCACCCCCCCCCCCCCCCCCCCCCCCCCCCCCCCCCCCCCCCCCCCCCCCCCCCCCCCCCCCCCCCCGTGGAATGGGGAGGAGAATCAAAAGTAAAACTTGTAGATTGAGATAAGAACAGTTCAATAATTGAAACAAAAGTTGAATATAATATTAGTCGTAAATAATACTGATAATCAAAAGGGAAAAAACAAACAAACAAAAAAAACAAAACAAGGGATGCACAATGCAATTGCTTACCACTCGCTGACTGATGACAGACCCCGTGCCCAAACCCAGATCAGCCCCCATTCCAGGGAATTCTGCCCAGTTTATATACTGGGCATGATGTTCTATGGCATGGAATGTCCCTTAGTCCAGTTTGGGTCATGTGTCCTGGCTATTCTCCTTCCCAGTTTTTCTTTTGTGCACCTCCTCATTGGCAGAGCATGAAACACACACACACACACACACAAATTCCTTGATTTAGGCTAACTATGACTTAGCAACAATCAAAACATCAGTGGTTTAACAACATTATTCCCATTCCAAACACAGCACTGTACCAGCTACCGAGAAGAAATTACCTCTATCCCAGCTGAATCCAGGACAATATCCACCCCTTATTCCATGTCATGCCAGGTCTCACACTTCCCAGTTCCCCATCACCTTCTCTATGTATCTGTTTTGATAGATATACATGCAGACATCATTCCCTAAGTCTATGGAACACCTCTGTCAAATGTTCATAAAATGTCCACAAAAGTGTTTGTTGAATTCAGTTCATGACTTTGGACTCCATCCTTGGTAACAGTCAAGCAGGAAAGCTGGTGTGAGGTGTTGGATTGTTGCCTGTTACACATTTGAGTCAGTTCTGATTCCAGTACTGCTGCACTTGTTCAGTTTTATTAAAGTTCATTCGTCATTGGTGGAAGTGCAACGATCAGAGGGAAGTCAGGCTCAGATCCCCAGACCGCCTGTGGTTAAGATTGATGCCGTGAGGTTCTCAGGGAGGTGATTCACACGTAGCCACCATAGAGGTCGTAATACACAGTGTTAAATAGTTATTAACATCATAAAGTTCAATTTATTCTCGCCCAAAAGCAAATCCCCTTGAGGCACACACTGGACTTCCTCATCCTCTTGCATTACCCACTAAGTGCACCTGGGTCCTTGAGCAAAAGCAATCCCACAGATGGGTTTGCCTTTGCCTGAGGCAGGAATAACCCAGACTGTTTTCCCCAGCGTGCTTTTAATGTGCATTGCAGGAACTTTATCCCCCTCTGCAGTACATAAAAGTTTTGATTGGGCAGGTGTCCCAGTTTAAATGGGACAAGGGTCTTTTGCTGAGGATGGATTAGGAGGAAAAGACCCAAACTTCTTTTTCTAAGCAATTATAAATCCGAAATTAAGAGGCTCCGATTGAAGGAAAACAAATTATGGAAAAGGGAAAACAAAAAAATAACAGCCCTTTATTAAAAGGTATGTGTGTATTAACAGGAACATGAAAAAAAAACCCAAGTAAAACAACCAAGCAATACTCCTATACCCATCAATAATCCCCTTCAAGAACAAAACCCATAATTCAGCAAAAGGAAAATTTAAATAGTTCAATTTTTAGCACCCTTTGGTGCAGTTCCAGCCACAGTCAGCAGGGGGTGCCGTCGGGTCACTGGAGATGCAAAATTTGAAATGTCCTGTACCATTCACCAGGTGGCACTGTTGGGTCACTGGAGATGCAAAATTTGTAATGTCCTGTACCATTCAGCAGGTGGCACTGCTGGATCACTGGAGGAGTAGAACTTGTAATGTCCAGTGCCCGTCACCAGGTGGTGCTGTGAGATCCTTGGCTGCCGCCAGGTGGGGGGGGGGGGGTGGAAGAAGGGGAAGGAAAAACAACAGCAATAAAACAGAAAGTTCTCCCAATGGAAGAAAACTCATGAACTTCAACTGATTAGGGTCCGTTGTAAGCAGGGCCTGCAGCCAGCAACAGCTTAGCCGAGAACAGCAGCAAAAACTCCCCTCCAACAGGAAAGAGACAAAGAAACCCGACAGTCTCTGCAGCCTGCAGAAGCTCCCCTCAGGGCAGAGAGACTGAGCCTCCCCCTCCCAGCCTCCACCCCCTTCCAGTCACACACCCCAGTAGCCCTCCCCAACTCCTCCCCCTTCGTTGCTAGGAGACTAATCTCTCGGCCATTAGTGACCAGGCCGATTCTTTTGTTCACCTGATGGTTCATCCACAGACCACACATGCAGAGGGGAAGGGAAAGAAAAATTCCTTGCTGAAATCAGAACTATGACATTATCCACCCCTAATTTTTTTTTCCCTTTCCCATGCCACCATACATCTAACAAATTGAACTTTTTTTTAACTCCATACATACATACATTATTCTAAACTACGTACACATTCACAAATATATAGGTACAAATATGGATACAACTATAGCCTGTTTACCCTAAGATACCCTTGGGGTATGCACCGGGTTTCTCCATCTTCTTGCATCACTCACCATGTGCAACCAAGTCCTTGGGCAATGACAACTCCACGAATGGATTTGCCTTTGCTCGAGGCATGGTTAACCCAAACTGTTTTACCTAACATACCTCTCATGTGAACCACTGGGACCTTGTCCCCCTCTACAGTGTGAAGGGACTCTGATTGGGCAGGACCGGCTCGATTGACGGAGCCTCTAGTGTTGACTAACCATGTAGCCTTTGCTAGGTGTTGATCCCAGTGTTTGAAAGTTCCTCCACCTAATGCTTTCAGGGTAGTCTTCAACAGTCCATTGCACCGTTCAACCTTCCCGGCAGCTGCTGCATGGTATGGTATTTGATAGACCCACTCAGTGCCATGCTCTTTCACCCAGGTTGTAACTAAACTATTTTTGAAGTGTGTCCCATTATCTGACTCAATCTGCTCTGGGGTGCCGTGCCACCACAGGACCTGTTTTTCGAGGTCCAGGATGGTATTTCTGGCAGTGGCGTGGGGCACCGGATGCGTCTCCAGCCATCCAGTGGTGGTTTCCACCATGGTGAACACGTAGCACTTACCTTGACGGGTCTGTGGCAGTGTGATATAATCAACCTGCCAAGCCTCCCCATATTTGTATTTATTCCACCTTCCACCATACCACAGGGGTTTCAGTCTCTTAGCCTGTTTAATGGCAGCGCATGTCTCACAGTCATGGATAACCTGAGAGAGAACATCAGTGGTTAGATCCACCCCTCGGTCTCGTGCCCATCTGTAGGTGGCATCTCTGCCTTGATGGCCGGTGGCATCATGGGTCCATCGTGCTAAGAACAGTTTGCCTTTGTGCTGCCAGTCTAGGTCCACCTGTGACACCTCAACTTGTGCAGATCGGTCTACCTGTTCATTGTTGCGATGTTCTTCATTGGCTCGATTTTTGGGCACGTGGGCGTCTACGTGGCGGACCCTCACAATCAGCTTTTCTACCCGGGTAGCAATGTCTTACCATATATCAGCGGCCCAGATGGGTTTTCCCCTAAGTTTCCAATTGGTCTTCTTCCATCTGTCCAACCACCCCCACAGGGCATTGGCCACCATCCATGAGTCCGTGTAGAGGTAAAGTTTTGGCCACTTCTCTTGTTCGGCAATGTCCAATGCCAACTGGACAGCTTTGAGCTCTGCAAATTGGCTTGATTCACCCTCTCCTTCCATAGCTTCTGCAACTTGTCGTGTGGGACTCCATACAGCTACTTTCCATTTACGTTTCATCCCTACAATACGGCAGGGAACCATCATTAAAGAGTGCATAGCGTATGTCTTCTTCTGGTAGTTGGTTGTATGCTGGGGCTTCTTCTGCCCGTACCACCTGCTCCATTTCTTCTTCTTCTGCTAGACTAAAATTCTCACCTTCCGGCCAGTTCGTGATGATTTCTAGGATCTCAGGGCGATTTGGGTTTCCAATGCGGGCGTGCTGTGTGATCAGGGCGATTCATTTGTTCCAGGTGGTATCAGTGGCATGATGCGTAGGAGGTGTCTTCCCTTTGAACATCCAACTCAATACCCATAGCCGAGGTGCCAGGAGGAGCTGTTCTTCTGTGCCAATCACCTCTGAGGCAGCTTGTACTCCCTCATAAGCTGCAAGGATCTCCTTTTCTGTTGGAGTGTAATTGGCTTCTGACCCTCTGTAGCTTTGGCTCCAGAATCCAAGTGGGGGGCCTCGGGTCTCACCAGGCACCTTCTGCCAGAGGCTCCAGGAGAGGTCCTTATCCCCAGATGCAGAGTAGAGCACATTCTTCACATCTGGTCCTGTCCTGACTGGTCCAAGGGCTACAGCATGGGCAATCTCCTGTTTAATCTGTTTGAATGCTTGCTGTTGTTCAGGACCCCACTGGAAATCATTCTTCTTGCGGGTTACCAGATAGAGAGGGCTTACGATCTGGCTGTACTCGGGGATATGCATTCTCCAAAAACCTATGGCACCCAGGAAAGCTTGGGTTTCCTTCTTGCTAGTTGGGGGGGCCATTGCTGTGATTTTATCGATGACTTCAGTCGGGATCTGGCGGCGTCCATCTTGCCACTTTACTCCCAGGAACTGGATCTCTCAGGCGGGTCCCTTGACTTTACTCTTTTTGATGGCAAACCCAGCTTCCAGGAGAATCTGTATGATCTTCTTTCCTTTCTCAGAGACCTCTTCTGCTGTGTCCTCCCATACGATGATGTCATCAATGTACTGCAGGTGTTCTGGAGTTTCACCTTTCTCTAGCGTAGCCTGGATCAATCTGTGGCAGATGGTGGGACTGTGCTTCCACCCCTGGGGCAGTCGGTTCCACGTGTACTGCACACCCCTCCACGTGAAAGCAAACTGCGGCCTGCACTTTGCCGCCAAGGGAATGGAGAAGAATGCATTTGCGATGTCAGTAGGGGCGTACCACTTCGCTGCCTTAGACTCCAGCTCATACTGGAGCTCCAACATGTCTGGAACAGCGGCACTCAGTGGCGGGGTGGCTTCATTCAGGCCATGATAGTCCACAGTCAATCTCCATTCTCCGTCAGACTTATGCACAGGCCAGATGGGGCTGTTGAAGGGGGAGTGAATCCTGCTGATCACTCCTTGGCTCTCCAGCTCACGGATCATCTTATGGATGGGGATCACAGAGTCTCGGTTCGTTCGGTACTGCCGACAGTGTACTATTGCAGTGGCAATTGGGACTTGCTGTTCCTCAACCTTCAACAGTCCCACAGCAGAAGGGTTGTCCGAGAGGCCAGGTAATGAATTCAACTGCTTATCCACTTCTGTCTCCACAGCAGCTATCTTGAAAGCCCACCTATGTCCCTTGGGGTCTTTGAAATACCCATTCCTAAGGTAGTCAATGCCCAGGATACGTGGGGCATCTGGACCAGTCACAATGGGGTGTTTCTGCCACTCCTTTCCGGTCAAACTCACTTCAGCTTCTAACACGGTCAACTGCTGCGACCCTCCTGTCACCCCAGACATGGAAATAGCCTCTGGTCCCACATGTCCTGAGCGCATTAACGTGCATTGAGCGCCAGTGTCAACCAAAGCCTTATATTCTTGTGGGTCTGATGTGCCAGGCCACCAGATCCACACCGTCCAATAGACATGGTTGTCCCGTGCCTCTACCTGGCTAGAGGCAGGGCCCCTCTAATACTGGTCTCTGTCCTGCTTGTCACAGTTTTCCATCTGCAAATACCAGCGGGAGGTACCTTCTAGTGGGTCAGATCCCTGCCCATGGGATACCGGCACTGCAGTCACTTTCATGGACTTTGGTTTTCTCTGGTCCTTCAACTCTTGTACTCGGGCTGCCAAGACATGGGTAGGTTTCCTGTCCCACTGTCTCATGTCCTCTCCATGGCCAGATAGGAAATACCACAGCTCGGTTCGTGAGGTCTGTCTACCCTCTCTAGCTGAGGGGCGCCTGGTTCTCACTGGTGCCACCTGGGAACTGTTTGTCTCAATCTTTTCTAGGATTTTCTCCTGATGATTTTGTAGTTTTGTAGCTATGGTAGTGAGGTTATTGACCGAGGTCTCTACAGAGGAAACACGGGCTTGTAGTGATTCTTGGACCATACTGTCATACATCCAAAGTTTATTTGCTATAAACGTCACTGGCTCACTCTTTTCCCCAGCCTCCAGTGATGTCAGGTAACTGACATGTGCAGATGGCCCCATACATATGAAGGTCCACCACATGTATGGTGTACATCTAACCTTGTCAGGATCATGATTAGCTTGCATATCCCTTCCAAACAGTACTTCCAACAGTACCATTTCCCTCAGGCGTCGGATCCCCTCCTCCATGGTATTCCAGCTCTTCACAAAATGGTCTGTCCGCAAGGCCTCTCTGTAAACGAATCTCTCTCTCACAGCATCCAGCAGCCGTACCCAGAGAGACAGGGGCTTTGATTCTCTCAGAAATGCCTCTTCAAGGCCCACATCCTGGGCAATAGACCTCAAGGACCTTGCTTCACCACCATCAAGGTTTATGGCATCACCCGTAGAGTCCCAAACTCGGATCATCCAGGTTAGTATGGGCTCATTCGGCTGACGAATGACGTCTGCCCGTAATTTCCGGAGGTTGTCATATAAGCACTCAGTGATGATTTCTGGTTCCGGGTTGGCTACCTGTGAGGGTCCTGCCTCCCCATCATCATCAACTGGGCGGGCTGATTTGGTCTTATATTTCGTCTTTTGGATAGGGGCAACCTCCATTGACTTGCTTGGTCCCTTGGAACTGGTCTTATCTGGAGTCACCCTTGAATCAGCTCTCTCGTTTTCATCTTTTCCTTTTCCCTGTGAGGGCTGCACCATACCGAGCACCTTTTTGTAGGCAACGGCTAAAGCCCCACATGCATCTACCAACTGTCTCTCTATGGGTTTATCACGACCTCTCTCCCCCACAGCTGTTATTATCTGTGTAGGGTTTAGGAGGAGTGAGAGTGAACTTCCACTTTGTAGGAACTGAACCACTTTCTAGGAATTTACCCATGCCATTCGAGGTTTTCCACCCCTGGGGCTGGCTTCTGTGCCCGTTCCTGGTAAATCCTGGCCCTACCTACAAATATTAGATATGACACTGTGGCACAAGCTTCCACGAGAAGCCCAAAAAGTAAAATGTCTCTTACATTTAAAGAGAGTTTAAATTTCTCAGAGGCCATTGTATTGGAACCAAAGGGAAAATGTATGAAGGGCTGGGCAAATATACCCCCCTGTGTTTCTCCATAGGGATAGGTACCATTATCCTTAAAACCCCAAAGGAGACAGTGTAGGCTAGAGCAGTAATATATCCTTGAGAACATATCCCGAAGGAAAATGACAGGTGCTGAGTTTGCTATGTCATAAAACCAGTGCGAGATCTCAAACATACTTATTACAATGAGGGTCATGGTGTCTGAGCTGAAAAACATCGACAGGTGGGACATAAATTTCGGCAAAATTATATACCACAGAAAAGCAGCAATCTTAGACTTCATGGTTCCTACAGGTTCACAAACATGTATAAAGTCACACAAGGGCAGGTATTCCTTTTCTACTTTTCCTCTCTCGGGCCCCACGTTGGGCGCCAAAAAGTGTCCCAGTTTAAATGGGACAAGGGGTTTTTACTGAGGATGGATTAGGAGGAAAAGACCCAAACTTCTTTTTCTAAGCAATTATAAATCCGAAATTAAGAGGCTCCGATGGAAGGAAAACAAATTATGGAAAAGGGAAAACAAAAAAATAACAGCCCTTTATTAAAAGGTATGTGTGTATTAACAGGAACATGAAAAAAACCCAAGTAAAACAACCAAGCAATACTCCTATACCCACCAATAATCCCCTTCAAGAACAAAACCGATAAACCGGCAAAAAGGGAAATTAATAGTTCAATTTTTAGCACCCTTTGGTGCAGTTCCAGTTACAGTCAGCAGGGGGCGCTTTCGGGTTACTGGAGATGCAAAATTTGAAATGTCCTGTACCATTCACCAGGTGGCACTGTGAGATCCTTGGTTGTCGCCAGGTGGGGGGAGGGCGAACAAGGGGAAGGAAAAACAACAGCAATAAAACAGAAAGTTCTCCCAATGGAAGAAAACTCACGAACTTCAGCTGATTAGGGTGCGTTGTAAACAGGGCCTGCAGCCAGCAACAGCTTAGCCGAGAGCAGCAGCAAAAACTCCCCTCCGATAGGAAAGAGACAAAGAAACCCGGCAGTCTCTGCAGCCCGCAGAAGCTCCCCTCAGGGCAGAGAGACTGAGCTCCCCCTCCCAGCCTCCACCCCCTTCCAGTCACGCACCCCAGTAGCCCTCCCCAACTCCTCCCCCTTCGTTGCTAGGAGACTAATCTCTCGGCCATTAGTGACCAGGCCGATTCTTTTGTTCACCTGATGGTTCATCCACAGACCACACATGCAGAGGGGAAGGGAAAGAAAAATTCCTTGCTGAAATCAGAACTATGACAGCAGGGCCAGCCCAATTTCCAGATCCTCTGATGTTGACTAACGCCCATTCACAACACGAGCAGACAATTTCTCCCGGAGACTGCTGTGGGAAATGGTGTCAAAGGCTTTACTGAAGTCCAGGTAGGCAACATCCACAGCCTTTCCCTCATCCACTAGGTAGGTCACCTTGTCATAGAAAGAGATCGGGTTTGTCAAGCAGGACCTGCCTTCCATAAACCCATGCTGGCTGGGCCTCATCCCATGGTTGTTCTGCACATGCAGAGTTGTGGATAGCATCTTTGCCTTTCAGTAAAGAAACACAAAGTTTTCTTCAGAGCAAGGATGTACATAGCAGAGTAGATCTTGAGAATTTATATTAAATTGGTAAATATGGTTACTAGGTGTCATACAATGCCTCTGTAAGGTGTTTTTAATATAATGTTTCATATTGCGATCCACTAATGCCGATACAAGAGTGG
>NW_020956542.1:0-1068 GCF_003031625.1 Empidonax traillii
TCAGCCTCTCCTCATAGGACTTGTGCTCAAGTCCCTTCACCAGCCTTGTTGCTCTTCTCTGGACCCGCTCCAGCACCTCAATATCCTTCCTGAACTGAGGGGCCCAGAGCTGAACACAATACTCAAGGTGTGGCCTCACCAACGCAGAGTACAGGGGAAGGATCACTTCCCTGCTCCTGCTGGCCACACTGTTCTTGATGCAGGCCAGGATGCTATTGGCCTTCTTGGCCACCTGGGCACACTGCTGGCTCATGTTCAGCCTCCTGTCGATCGGCACCCCCAGGTCCCTTTCTGCCTGGCTGCTCTCCAGCCACTCTGTGCCCAGCCTGTAGCGCTGCAGGGGGTTGTTGTGGCCAAAGTGCAGGACCCGGCACTTGGCCTTGTTGAACTTCATCCCATTGGAATAAGCCCAACTCTCTGGCCTATCCGGGTCTCTCTGCAGAGCCCTCCTGCCTTCCAGCAGGTCGACACTCCCTCCCAACTTGCTGTCGTCTGCAAATTTGCTAATGATGGACTCGATCCCCTCATCTAAATCATCGATAAAAATATTAAACAGAGCTGGGCCCAGCACTGATCCCTGGGGAACACCACTGGTGACCGGCTGCCAGCTGGATGCAGCCCCATTCACCAGCACTCTCTGGGCCCGACCCTCCAACCAGTTCTTAACCCAGCACAGAGTGCCCCTGTTCAAGCTGTGGGCTGCCAGCTTTTCCAGGAGTATGTTATGGGAGACAGTGTCAAAGGCTTTGCTGAAGTCCAGATAGACACATCCACAGCCTTCCCCTCATCCATGAGGAGACAGAGAGCACACCATCAGGCCCATCTTGTTCAGGGTAGTTGAAAGTTCTCTAAAAGCCTTTAGAGTTTTAATTGGAGAGCAAAAAGAATCTTATTCTATAATACAAGATTATTTTAACCATGGCAAGGTAGTTACTATTATGTTATTAATTAGGTTCATGGAATAAAATTTTAAGTTTTGCTTTTATTTCACGTTATTCTTTAGACTGAAAAAGATACAGATGATTGGATTCAGTCACAGCCTAAGCAGTCAAAAGCCAGAGCATTTAC
>NW_020956542.1:1089-3369 GCF_003031625.1 Empidonax traillii
ATACGACCTCCACTGCTGACTGTTCACACCAGCTGAGCTCTGGGGAAACCCCAGCCCCAGCTGAGCTTCTGAACAGTATTTTATAGCTCTGACTTTACTCAGATGCCTGTAACAAGACAATGCTTTCTTCTGATATTGCACAACTTACAAACAAGTGGGATTTTTACTGACTTCTTTTCTGTAGACATCAGTAACTGTACATGCCGCTGACCACAGGGAATTAGCCATGTCTCCATGCTGCCTGCATATTGATAATATTATGGATAAGGACAGTATTATGGATAAGGACAAGATGTATAACCCCACAATATGACTTCACAATATGTGAATATTTGGTTCTAGTTCTTTGTGGGTTACCACAGAACTGAGTGTCAAATGTTTGATTTCATCAAAGAGAGAAAATATTGCTAGTAAGAGTCTTGGGTCAGGTTCTCAGCTTTTTACCTCTTTATTCTGGACATTGAAAGAAATGTGGTTTTTGTTCCAATGCATATTGCCCATTGTAAAGGAATTCCAAGTGGGAGAGTAGAATTGGCTTTACCTATACTAGATAAACATGTACTACTACATTATATATATAATACTACATTATACATATAATACTACATTATACATGCCTGAGCATTCCAGAATATTTGGTATTCTGGGTAAGGCATACAGCTAGATCTGCTGCAAATCTTCGGTCCTTGAGAGAGTAATATAACAAAACCTTCAAAGCAGTCTGTAAACTGTTAAGATCTGCATTGCAGCTGACGCAGAAATGGTCTTGATCACAAGGAATGAAAAATCTGCCAACAGATCTCTTTTGGTCACCATCCACAGAATCATAGAATCATAGAATTAACTAGGTTGGAAGAGACCTCTGAGATCATCAAGTCCAACCCTTGATCCAACCCCACTGTGATTAATAGATCATGGCACTCAGTGCCACATCCAACCTCATCTTAAAAACCTCCAGGGATGGTAAATCCACCACCTCCCTGGGCAGGCCATTCCAATGTCTGATCAGTCTCTCTGTAAAGAACTTCTTCCTAATATCCAACCTAAACCTCCCCTGACAGAGCTTAAGCCCATGTCCCCTTGTCCTATTGTTGGTTGCCTGCGAGAAGAGACCAACCCCCACCTGGCTATAACCTCCCTTCAGGTAGTTGAAGAGAGTGATGAGGTCACCTCTAAGCCTCCTCTTCTCCAGACTAAACAACCCCAGCTCCCTCAGCCTCTCCTCATAGGATTTGTGCTCAAGTCCCTTCACCAGCCTTGTTGCTCTTCTCTGGACCCGCTCCAGCACCTCAATATCCTTCCTGAACTGAGGGGCCCAGAGCTGAACACAATACTCAAGGTGTGGCCTCACCAATGCAGAGTACAGGGGAAGGATCACTTCCCTGCTCCTGCTGGCCACACTGTTTCTGATGCAGGCCAGGATGCCATTGGCCTTCTTGGCCACCTGGGCACACTGCTGGCTCATGTTCAGCCTCCTGTCGATCAGCACCCCCAGGTCCCTTTCTGCCTGGCTGCTCTCCAGCCACTCTGTGCCCAGCCTGTAGCGCTGCAGGGGGTTGTTGTGGCCAAACTGCAGGACCCGGCACTTGGCTCTGTTGAACTTCATCCCAGTGGAATAAGCCCAACTCTCTGGCCTATCCGGGTACCTCTGCAGAGCCCTCCTGCCTTCCAGCAGGTCGACACTCCCTCCCAACTTGGTGTCGTCTGCAAATTTGCTAATGATGGACTCAATCCCCTCATCTAAATCATCGATAAAAATATTAAACAGAGCTGGGCCCAGCACTGATCCCTGGGGAACACCACTGGTGACCAGCTGCCAGCTGGATGCAGCCCCATTCACCAGCACTCTCTGGGCCCGACCCTCCAGCCAGTTCTTAACCCAGCACAGAGTGCCCCTGTCCAAGCCATGGGCTGCCAGCTTTTCCAGGAGTATATTATGGGAGACAGTGTCAAAGGCTTTGCTGAAGTCCAGATAGACACATCCACAGCCTTCCCCTCATCCATGAGGAGACAGAGAGCACACCATCAGGCCCATCTTGTTCAGGGTAGTTGAAAGTTCTCTAAAAGCCTTTAGAGTTTTAATTGAAGAGAAAAAAGAATCTTATTCTATAATACAAGATTATTTTAACCATGGCAAGGTAGTTACTATTATGTTATTAATTAGGTTCATGGAATAAAATTTTAAGTTTTGCTTTTATTTCACGTTATTCTTTAGACTGAAAAAGATACAGATGATTGGATTCAGTCACAGCCTAAGCAGTCAAAAGCCAGAGCATTTAC
>NW_020956542.1:3696-18627 GCF_003031625.1 Empidonax traillii
TTATTCTATAATACAAGATTATTTTAACCATGGCAAGGTAGTTACTATTATGTTATTAATTAGGTTCATGGAATAAAATTTTAAGTTTTGCTTTTATTTCACGTTATTCTTTAGACTGAAAAAGATACAGATGATTGGATTCAGTCACAGCCTAAGCAGTCAAAAGCCAGAGCATTTACAGATGAACTGCGGAAACTCATAGAGGCTAAAATATGACATTGCTAACTCCTCTTCAGGCAGAAAAAAAGAAGATCTACCTATATTTACATTTGCATTCTAAAATTAAGAATAACATAAACTGAACCATAAGCAAATTTTAGGCCTTGAAAAGTGAGACTGAACACTGAGCATCTCTTTTTTTTTTTTTAATTTCTGGTTATTTGCCTTGCTTATTACTCATAAAAATATTTTATAACTGTTATAGTAAAATAAAGTATTTTTATAAATATAAGATTCTCTAAGAAATCAAGTGAGTATTTTGTCTTTTTCTCTTCCTTTTTTTCCCTTTTTCCAAGATTTTGCTGACTTAGAAACTACTTCACTCCAGGTCTATATGATTCAACGTACAAAATCTTTGCCTTCCATCAAAGCTTATCCTATTCAGGCTGAATGGGTAAGCATTTTATTTCTAGATTCCGTATGGCATGAGTAGCCGCCCGTGTGTCCCTATATACCTTTTTATATCATTACTTATGTGATCCTGTGAACTGTAGATGCTGCTCCTTGAAATTAAGACCTCTGAATTTCAGCTCAGTAATCTGATTTGCAGCTAGGTGTTCTGTTACTTGCTCTGATGTTACATTACCAGATACATTTATTCAAGTTCCACTGTCTGGAATGGAAGAGAATATAATTCCTCTCCTAGACACATATTCTTTCTTAATTTTTTTTTTACATTCTCTTAATTTCTTGATTTTCTCTAATCTAGTTTTTCAAAAGAGAATGAGTTTAGGAAGGGATTTTCTTTGTCTTTTTACATGTTTCTGAGGAAAATGTAGCCTATATGTTCAAAACATTTACCTCTTGAGCAAGTAAAAATCATTCCACTAAAGAATTCAAAACATAAATTGTAATACTTTGGGGTTTTTTTTTGTTGTTTTGTGGTGGGTCTTTTTTTTCCCCCACAGCAGTAAATAAGTAAGGTTAGTTTCCATTTTTAGAGACAAAAAATCTCAGTAGCATTCAGTGTGCACATTTTGCTTGTTCTTCTGTTTGTCATATGCTCTGCCTGAGCAGAGACAAAAAAAGAATACATAAGTTTCATAGTTATGCTACACTCTAAAAATTATTTGTCTTTTTTTTTCTCAAAATGTGTGCGAGTTAAGAATATGCAACCACAGAAATGTCATTCAAGTAGGCAGATAAGCATAAGAAGGCAAAGAGACACGAGTACCTAGCATCAGATATTTAATTACAGAAAATAACGATGAAGTCAAAATTATTTTAAGGCAAATCTCAGAGAGACAAAAAAAATATAGTAAATGTTATTGAAGACATCAGTAAGAGTAAGCACGTTACACAGATGCTCTTAGTCTATAGTGTATATGCAGGTATTTAACTCTCATTAGCAATTGCCAGGAATTGCTCCTCAACCTCCATGTGTCAGTTGCTGACTCTACTTTTGATGTAACACTCTCCCCTTCCTGTTCTCCAGGCTTAGTTTCTTGGTAGCAGTTGCACCTGCACACAAAGTCTGTGACCCTGAATGACTGTGCAGTTGAAAAACCATGAGCACACATTGCTTCAGAGGGGACTGTGTACATCCATTAGTCCTTCCCATGGAGTCAACAGAAGGCCAACATCTGAAATGACCAGCACAAACATCATTACACCATCTAGGGTGTAACCAGCATACCTCTGGCAGGGGTGACAAACAAATTCTGGAACAAAAAGAAAGATGGAAACATATGGTTTGATGATGAAATACTAACTGTGTGGAAGTCAATTTTCAGAATCCAACTGACTTCAGAGGTGTGTATATGTGCACATATACACATGCATATTCATTGTGCACCTGAAGCAATATTTTGCATTCACCAAGAATGCTTCATAATTAAAGTCTTTGCATAATCAAAGTTCTTTCTTGAAGAAATGTTTTCTATCATTGTGAAGTAAATCACAAAATGGGAAAAAAATGCAGAGTTGGCCCATATTCGAATGATATAAACTTTATTTGATACTTTGTAGAACCCATTTAGGGCAGTTTTCAAAGACTGGAGTATTGAAAGTGTGCAAATATAAAAAATTTAATCAAACCATGTTCCTACTTTAGGCATTACTATATGATAATATCTTTCACTCTTTATTTTAATACCAATGCCTAATTAAGAGATCCATTAAAAAATCCATGATATTTATTGAACAGAAAAAAATCCCGTGCAAATATCTTTCAAATTATTACAGTACTTACAGACATAATGTAGATAAAAAAGCCAAACATAAAAATTAATAAGACTATAAATTAAACCAAGTCTGTTATGTTGACTTTAAAATAGGACGAAGTTATTTACAAAATTTGCAAACAACTGATGACAACAGCATCTTCACTAAAGGTTGATTTAATTTTACTTTTGTAATATTCATTTAAGATTTTACCCCCTTTATTTTATCACTGGTCTGGGCAAAACACTGGAGTCCTGATATGCTTTGATTGTAATCCCAGATCTAACTGGGATTGAATGACTCATTCCTGGGCCTGTTATCATTCCATTGTCAACAGTGCATAGGGGAAGTAGATTCTTTGTCTGTTTAGATGTTGCTTGACTAGTAAAATGGAAATAGTCATCCTTATCTGCTATGCAAAGATGCTATAGAGATTTGGTAGCTAACATGCAAACTGCTGCTTGTAAATATTATGTGTTATTTATTTGGTTTTATGGTTATATAAATTACTTTATTTATAAAAATGGAACTAGAAAATATCCCTAGGTGTTTTTAAAAATGAAGGCTTCTCATGTTCCAGAATCATGCTATAGTAGGTGTTGGTCAAAGCAGATGATTTGAAAACTGCAAGGTAGTATACGCAATAATGAATATGCTGTGCATGATGCACTGTAAGCAAGGTTTTTCTAATCACATCTTCTCTTATGTCCATTTATAACAATTTTTAAAGCACAGAGCACAAGAGACGTCGTAACTGAAGGAAATATCAGTGACTAGTAATTACAAATAAAAATAATGTTTTTTCTTGGTTATATATCAAGATGTGCAACAATCATTCATTTCTATGGTTTTTGAAGAACAGTTTCTAAAGGGAACAATACCCAGTTTTGAGAAGAATTTGTTTCATCTTGTATCTTCAATATTTACAAACATTACTGTTCCAGTTTCTCACTGGAGCTCACCATTTAGAGGTTGTAAACTCTGCAACTAATGCACATGAACAGTAAATCACCTAGATCAGTCCAAATGGTCTTCCCAAAATACTTTAAGTTTAGATATCTGATACATACTGTATGAGATAAAAGTTTTCCTAATTTTGATTATATGTGGTGATTTTAATGGCAAAAGAGTAGAACAAACAGCTTGACTGTGACTGATTAAACCACTGCAAAGGGTTGGTAACTGATTTCATTCCAAAGTGTTACATCCACAAGCAATTTCAGATGGCAAAAGAGAGAGAAAATAATTAACAGAGAAAATAATTATTTCTGAAAAAAATTTAGTTAGCTACAAAATTTCCACTAAGAGTGACAAAGGAAAGATAATTCTAAGGAAGAATAAGAAAATATCCAAATCAGACTGTGGCTTTGATAATCATATGGGTTTTACAGACTTTTGAATTACCTGACTGACAACACTGAGATCTCCAAAATGAAGAGAAGGTTCTGGATCAAGTTGCTTCTCACATGAGAATCAGAAGAAGGAGAAAGGAAGGACAACTCTAGCAAAAGAACCGGCAAAGGAAACTTGTTATTGTTGCTCTTCCTACCACTGTTGTGGCATCGGAATCATGGCTGTTGTGCTGCTGAAGATCTTGTATATCACCAGGTGCAGTCTTAGAATCACCAGCATATTGCAAAATCATACAATTATCCATCAAACCTACTGTCTCCAAATTTTGAAAACCTATGAAGAAATAAAAACATTCAGCTGAAATGGATCCTTTAGAAGTAATCAATGTTTGCAGATGATGAAAAATTTATACATAGCTCTTGAGTCTAAATAAATTGACAGTGTTTTGAAATTATTGCACACCAAACCTTTCTATTCTGTCTCTCTACTGAGCAGATAGAGTTTGTATAAATTAAGCAGACAACTGAACATATTACTAGAGCTATTCCTGTATATATATCATGTTCTTCAAAGTGATGTATGAGTAGTTATTTGTTATTAATGATAGACATAGGTCTGAAAGATAATATTTCAGTGTGTATGTGTTAGATAGTAACTTTTTGGTTTAGGGAAATGTTTTTATTTTGACAGTGAAGATTCCATCAGCACATTTGAAATATATTCTGGAAACAGACTTCAAAAAAATATAATATAGTTCATGATTGAGTGGATAATGCTGCTAGGCTCTGTGTGGGACAAGCCGGGCACTGCATGTGACCCCAGGGAGGCCCCTCACCAATGGACACTGTCCCTGGTGTCTTTGGTGGAGGTGGTGACAGCCTCGGTGTGCTCACAGGGCCCAGGCAGACCTCAGGAATTTCTTACTCTGCAAGTGTTAAAAGAAGCACATTTTACATTTTATGGAGGCAGCCCAGGCAGCCTTGCTGTGCCTGTGGGTAAGTGCCCCTGTAAGTTCACTCAGGACTTCCATATGTTGTAGTCTATTGAAATATGATTCTATGAGCTGGAATCAATCAATCAATCAAATAACTAGAATCACATTAGTTCATGTTATAGTCCATACATATCACTAAAGAATAAGTATAGTGAACCCTACGAAAACATTTTGAAAAGAGGGATTAATGCTTTAGCAAAACGTTGGGTATAAAAATGTTCTCAGGTTGAATTAAGGATCACATGGGAAGATTAGCTAATGAAAAAGACAATGTTAAGTAAGTGTTCATTATTTTATTTAATTTTTCAAGACACTCAGTGTCAGCCACCTTGTAGATAATCTTTACAAGTCTGTGGAATGTGTATCTAGTGCTTGTACATTATGAGGATAAGAACAGTTCTGGTTCTTGTAATCATTTACTTAATAAATACAGTCATAGAGTAACAGATCTACTGCTAGTCTTAGAAATTATTTCTTCAGAACTGAATGAAAAGTATTGCTTTTCCAAAAGGTAATTTTTTCAGAAGTTTCATAATTCACACTCCTGCTCCACTCTTTACCATCAGCCAGGAATGTTACATTGGGTCCTAGCCAAGATCCATTTAATTTCACTTTTCAGCTTCTAGTGGAATCAGAAATACCTTGTTGCTCAATTTCTGTTCATGACAAGCTCAGATATAAACTTTGCCAAAATTGCTGCTTCTTTACATCACCATACACTGTGATAGCTCCTGTCAGGACCATAGTCTTATATGTAAGTACCTGTGCTGGAACTGGTGGGTCATCTAGAGAACTCAGTTAAATGCCATTGTTTAACCCTAGTGACATTACTTAGGTACTTAGGTACCACATAGCCACTTGCTTCCTGGTGGGGAAGATAATTTCCCTGGGCTGTGATAAGAACAGTTTAACTGAAATAAATTAAAATATTAAAAATTGTATTAATTATACTAATAGCATTATTAATAATAATAACAATAATGAAAATAACAGAGAAAAAGAAATAACACACAAGAGAAACAAGTGAGGCACAACACAGTTCCTTAACACTCACTGAACAATAAGCAGCCTGTTCCTGAGCAGCTACTGGGAATTTCCATGTACCAACTGTGAATGATATTCTATAGTATGGAATATCTCTTTGGCCAGCTTGAATCACACTCTCTCCTAGCTTCTTGTGCACCTGCTTACTGGTAGAGGACAAGACACTGAAAAGTCCTTAATTTAGTAAAAACTACTTAGCAACAAAGAAAACAGCAGTGTGTTATCAGTATTATTCTATATCAGCAACTGGGAAGAAAACTCCCAGTCAAAACCAGGACAGTAAATTACTGAGATTTTTGTGGCCTTTAAAACTACAGAGCATTTTAGAGATGGCAAGGAGACTTATTAAAAGTGTACCCAGAATCTGTAGGTTTCTTGTCAATATTTCTCCCATACAGGCAGTGGCACCCTGACTATGTTTATCCTATCAACCCTGTATACAGGGGTAGACAAATCCACTGTTGACTTGGATCTTCACAGAGCTAAGCTTTGCTGTTTCCTGGAGCTCATTCAGTATCCACCAGCTGTGCTTCTAACACTGACAGTTCAAGTCAGTGCTTGTTGCTAGGTGAGATGGATGGATATGTCTCTGCACTCGGACACTAAGGGACTTTGCAAGTAGTTTATAAAGCAATATGATCAGATAAGCAGAGAAAAACAGATGTTGCTGAGGAAACTAGGTTCCCTCCACAAAAGTTGTGAAGATTTATAATTGAAGTGGATTCTGCTCTGGCCCTTCCCAGAATGTCCATTAGTTGCTGCAGTTCAGTATGTTCATTCCTGGAGCACATCTCTGAGATTATTTTCATTCTTCATTAATCTACTGAAGCACAGTGGTCAGGGACAAGTGGATAGCTCACCTCAAAAACGCAGTTCAGACCTTAAGCAAAAAAGGAGGTGGTGTTTAACAAAGGATGACACTTATTTAAAAAAGGTTTTCGATTTTACTAAGGAGACACAAACAGAATTAAACTTGGTTTCGTTAAGTCTGAGAACAGAGCATGTTCTTAATTTTAAATCAATAATGGGAGTTAAATCATATTTCATAAAGCTCTGCTGAAGAAATTCCATGAAAAATACAAGCTTCTTGATAGGAACATGGCAAGAAGCATCTTGTAACAATCTGAACACCAACATTGTTCCACTTCCTCCCTCCCCAGCTTCAGAAGCATTACTAGATTTACTTTTCTGTTTAGTAAATATATTCTCAAAGTAGCATACTAAGGAAAATAAAAACCATTTCACAAATACTTGAACAATAATTTCTTTCATTTTACTTAATTGCTGTACAGTCAATGCTTAAATTTTACAACCCTCAGTCACAAAGGACTTTAAGGTCATGCTGCAGGCAAGACTCGTTCCAAAACAAAAGAGGAGGCAAAATACCTACAGCATTTTCTATGCATACTCTATGCATTACTCGAATTTCTTCCTGGAAGCCTTGGTCAAGTCTCAATCATTCTGTACCTAGACATTTGTACTGGGTAGTGAAGGGATCCAGGTGCTATAATAGCAGCATCCCACTCTTGCACGTCTCTACTGCTGCCCACCCAAACTCATATACTACAGCAGATGGTATTCCTTACTCATCTCCAAAGACCCTGAGCTAGTCTCTGCATTATTTTGTTTATTTAGGATGGAAAATATTCCTCATTGTATAGCCAGCATTTTATCTTGTACCCCATGATGATCTTACACCATCAACACATGCACTTTTAAGCTTTTCCTCACCATGATCACAGGAGGGAAATTGCAGCACACATTCAGTCTATTGCAACATTTGTCTCGAAAATCACTTTGCCTTTAGCAGGGACCAAATTACAGGAGACCATTAATTATTAAAACTCTTAGCTTCATCCAATGTACAGTTTTTCTGGCAATTGCCAGAAAACTGCTTTCGTGGCAATAACATTAACTCTGTCAGAATGCTCACTGAAGGTTTTCTGCCAGTTCTTCAAGAGAACACCCAGTTCATAACAACGCATTACCAGCAAGAATACTGTGAGCTGAATAAAGATATTTATCCAGTCTCCAAAACGTGGCTTAACTGTGCCCCAAGAACCTTCAAGGATCTAATAGAAGTCCTTGAAGAGACGCACTGACTTGACAGTCTTGTCTGGCTATGTCAGGTCATACCACTGTCACAGATATCAGTCATATTTCCAGAATTCTTATTTTGCTGTTTCCTTTAAGTGGTAGATGTGTACAGGGCACAACTGGCAAAAAGAAAAAGAAAGGGAATAGAGAACTCTGGAGGACTTTGGAACCCAGCGTCCTGCTCCAGACTGGACAAATCCCAGACCTGATGAACACCACAGTGTGCTGTAAGAGTCTTTTCAGGTTCTCAAAGAGAAAAAGAGACATATGGGAACGGCTAATTTTGGGAGGAAGGGAAAAGAGAGTTATGGAGACAGAGTACCTTCCCACTTGTAGCTTGATGGTGGATAATAACACTCTTGGGCAAGAAAACTAAGCACTTACATATACAATTATGTAGGTGTGTTTAGGATGAGCAGTGATGGTGAAGGTTACAACTGCCTATTAATACAGCTTAGACAATAGACAGTCTCGTTCTTGTGCTTCTCAGACAAGCACTGTGTAGCTGTGTGCCCTATCCTTATTGGCCTAAACTAAAAGAACAGTTTTCTCTCATATCAGAGTGGTGATAAGAGTGTCAAAGAGAGTACAAAACAAGACCCAAAATCCTTAATTCTTCATGGTTTTATTCCTAATTTGTCTACATATAGCAAGTTTCTAAACTAAGGCACCAGTTACATTACAACAGCTTTTCACAAAAAGAAAACATTAACAAGTCAGTAAATGATAAATAATCCAGTGACTGCTTTTTAGTGTAGCCCATGGACATATGACATTAGTAAAGATAAGTCTTTTAAAAAGTCGGTCTTTAAAAAAATAGTCTTTAAAAAGACAGTCTGCATTTAGTGTCTAATCTAGTAAGGGCATCTGCCCACACTGTGCTCATAGCAAGAGTATGGATATAGAGAAGAGTCAATTTGCACTGAATAGGAATGAATCCCATCAGCACAAGCTAAAAGGAAGCCATGTGCCTCACCCTCCTAAGCACTCTTGAATATCCCAGCCACTGTTTTTTTCTGCCAGATGGGTTGATGACAAGTAGCAATCAGAAACACTCTGGTCTAGTGCTATTAAAATCATTACTGGAGAAATTTGGGAAAAATGCATCAGTATTCTTTCACTGCATTAAAATATTCTGTCTTCTATGAGCTGAGTCATAACAAGCTGAGACCTATTTACTACTTACACAATTTTTAAACATTGTAAAGAAAGTACTTGCTCAGAATATTACTATCCCAAGCAAGACAGTTGATATTTTTATCTTTAATATGAATAAACTCCAACATTAGCACTGTAACAATGCAAATGACTGCAGTACCTCTTACATTAATATTGCTTAACCAGAAAATTACTTTAAGCTATGGTAGTTGGCAGTTATATATCTCATATCTATGACTTTCCAGCAAATGCAGCTCAGAGTGCAAAAGCACATTTTACTACTATGAGTGAAACTTTCTTAGTCCTAGGGTTTATTTGTTTGTTTAAAATAGATGAGATGCTACATACCTCCTAATGAATTACACCACAAGAGCTGTCAGTAGGCCATCTGAATTCTGTTTTCCCATCCTACATCAGGATCCTTCTGGATTAGATTTATTATTGCCCTCCTTCAATTGCTCCAACCCACAGTAGTCTCCCCTCTGATGATACAGGCTAAAAATAGTTCCCTCCAGAGCCTAGCTCAGTAACTGTAATATCCAAACACACAGAGAAGGCAGATGTGCTAGTTGGTAGCTGAATGTTCTCTTTCACTGATTCCAGTCAAGAAATAAGACCTCAGTACTGGGCTCAGAATAAGGACTTAAGTCTGAAAAACTAGTGCTGGATGTAAATGGTAAGTTGCTTTTGAACAGTAGGAACAAATTCAATCACAAACAGGCAACTTTAGCACAATAAATTCACTTCTGTGCAGTAAGTAAACTGTGCAGTAAGTAAAACCTTCAAATTAAATAGATTAGTGGGTGTGTGAGCTCACTGAATAATTACTCCAAGTAATAATATTAGCAATACAGAGTTATTTAAAATCTGTGGGAATTTTCCATATTTTAAATGCATATTTCTGAATAATTTTTTAAAATATCTTTATTCAAAATTGCCAGCCATAGTGAGAGAAAAGAGACAGTAGTCTGTTACTCTGTGGGTGATCCTATTGGAAACTGAAATGGGGCTACTCAGTAAGAGGCTTAGAAGAAGTATGTGAAGCCAACTGTATATGGGTTTTCTTTATTTCTTCAACTAATCAATAAAAGCTCTTTAAAGTGAAAAAGTCTTTCCCAATAATGCAAAGTAAATTATTTTATTTCTACATTTTACACTCTCCAATGCTTTGCAGTTAGGCTCTGTGCCAAGATTCTACTTCACTGGATCATTACTTGTATAACACAATTAGGCACAGATAGAGTATCCCAAATGAAAGCACAGTCAAGCATCCTCCCACATACAGACATGCTGGAGTTCTTTGGGCAAAATGTGAAGAGGTTAATGCAAACTCAGTGGCTCTACTTTGGACATTCTCCTCAGACTTTGCTGACGTCACTGGTTTTTTGCTTCAGACCCAGCCTCAGCATTCAGCAAATCCAAACAACAACACTGCATTTGTGTTCAGTGATATTTTATAGCATGTGTATTTAAATCGTGTTAATGTCATCTGCATGACATGTATTGTCATTCAAAAGGGTCCTAGGAAGAATGGTGCGACACTGTCCAACAGATTCAACATGCAGAATGACTCAACGTGGCAGTATGAATAATATCTCACCTTAATTAAAATCATTGTTATATAAATGTTTTAGTATGGACAGCAAAGGAAGCCAGAGTACACAGAATCAAGGCTCTATGTGGAGATTCAACAGAGACAAGGATGGCACTGAACTCCCTAGATTTGTCTATACAAATAAACTAAACTGTGTTTGTGAATTTGTGGTAGTAGTAAACTGTTACTATGTTCCCTGGCACAGATTTGACACATTCCAGCTATCACAATCTCGTTAAATTCTCTGATTTTGTTTAGCAGCTGTAACTAGCCAGTGACAATTCCCCATCAACCATTTGCCTGCCTTCTTCTGGAGGTGGGGCATCTTTATTAGCACTTGACTCTTGTATCTAGAATATTCCCAGATATGTTTAGTTTATTCCCATAGCCAGAGTTTTTGATTGTTACTTTATTTTATGTGAATCTTTTCTGTCTCTTGAATTAGAATACAAAGATAGTTGGAAGTACAGTATGGTCTGGGATTCCAGAGTACTTTGCTGCCTCAAAGAGAGCAGATGTCTCTCAGACTGATCAAGCTGTTGTGGGAGATAAGTTAAGAAAAAGTTGCTGAGTAGCAAAGGAGAACTGGTTTTGAATCCCTATCCACAGGATGAATCCCACCATCGCACCTCCAGGGCTACCTGCTGATTACTTTTTGGCTGTTGTTTTGATAGTATTTTTTTCCTGGTTTCCTCTTTCCCTGGAAACACAGACAGGGTCTGGGCATGCTTCTAAAAGGATAGACTAGCCCTGCTAGCCATGCTCCAGACCTGACAACCAGGACCTTTGTCCTCTGCCCCGCTCCAGTGCTTTTGTTCAGGCTTTGCTACAAACTATGCCTTGTACTCATAGCAACCCAAAGATCCATGCCTTCCCTTTCCTCTCATCTCCCTTCATCTCTCCAATTTGTCACTATTATTGCAGAAATCATATGCATACACTCACAGAACCAATCACTTTTTTCCTAACCAGAATTTCTTCAATAAAAATTAGGAAAAAAAGTCATTAAAATGTGAGTTGTAGTAGTTTGCAGCACACATTTGTGTCTGATACTTAATCAAATAGTCATTGATTGTATGTGGGATTTCTGACAATACTTCAAAAGCTGAAAAACTGGGACTGATTTTCAGCCTGAAGTGGTACAGAAACACCTTCCAGATGTTTGTTCTCAGGATGCAAGGATTATCTTTTGGTCCTCCTTAGATTGTGGCTTTTACACTGAAAGAGGGTGGGCAATTCAACAAGCCAAACGTTGCTGTAATTATCCTAGAAGGAAATGGCATCCCTGGAGTATGAGAAAACATCAGTTTCTGCTACATCTATTACTTCGAATATACAGACCACAAGGCTTCTTTTATCACACTAAGTTTTTCTGGGCTGTGCTGAACACAGAAAAAATGAAAATAATTTTCTAGCATTTCTGTTTCATAAATTTATTCAGATGATATCAAAAAAATTTAAACTGCCTTGTAGACAAAGAGAAGGTGGAACAATATATCCTCCTGCTCCCTATTATATAACCAATTCCTATTCTTAAGTGCACAAATAAAATGAGTAAATTGAAATAAATCAAATAAATTACATTGCACAGTTTCAAGCTCTACATTATGTCTTTTCTGTAATAATATACATTATCATTAATGGCCTTCACTTTACAGTGCTGAAAGTCAGATTTGTTATTGTCATCTTCATTCCTTGACCTTTACTATCTGCATTGCTCACATGAAAGTATTAGTCTGCTGTCACACTTCAAAAAACCATGTAATAAGGTCAACTATGCATCACTCTAAGTCATCTAAGGCTATTTTAACATATTTTCTTTGTGACAAATGTGTAAGATCACTGCAATTATCTACAATGATAGTTAGACTTTATGCTATAGACAATTCAGATTTCAATTACATTAGAAAATACTAGTGCCAGAGGACTAGTGTAACATTTTATCACCATGAATCCTATATCCATTTAACTGAGATGCAACAATAGACAATTTCAATTTCTGAAATGAATGCTCATATTCTGAAGAAATGTATAAGTGAAAAAATATTGTTATCTACCATTCAATTAAAATAGCTTATCTGCTTTTCATTTTGATGTTCATTAGGATTTGCAGTATTTGGGGGAGTGATGAAGGTTAGTTTTCATATAAGAGTTCAGAATTGAGAAAAAATTTTATTGCTGAACATTTAATATCCTACAGAGATTTGTAAGATACTGCAGTATATCAAAGAAATCTGCATTAAGACTATGCTGCTTCTTGCATTAAGGAGGATGGCAGGAAAAAAAATGCTCTATTCAGCAGCCATTGCCATAAAATGATATAATGCAACTACATTACCAAGGGACCTCATTTTGACAATTGAAGAGGGCAACTGCATTTTCTACTTACAATATATAAAAGATCCTAAGCACTTACTTGAGTCTCCTCACTTTTTTGAGCTCTGATTATTATTCCTCCTACTGAGGATGGAGGAGGCTTTTATTCTGTGGTTTTCCTGAGATTTGCCATATCTTCTTTGACAGCAGTGAGAAGGAAAAAGGAAGACATGTTTGCAATGGCAGTGGTTCAGTGGAAAAGCTGGACATTTATATAACCAAAAGAGGTCCAGTAACATGTAGCTAATTGATATTTCTGTTTTGCAAGTCAGAATGCACAGTAGCGTCATCTCTTGTTACTACTTCTAAATAAAATGGTCAGGCTGAACCAGCACTTCACCAAATTACAACCATGAGATTAATTACTCCATCTTTTATTACTCAATCACTGACCCAGACAGCTCCTATTTCTACCTCTGCATTTCAAAGTGATGAGCACGTTCTGGGTGCCATTGAATCACAAATTATCATCAGCAAGACAGCCAAAGGTCAGGAAGCATTAGGTTGAAAAAACAACTTATGGAAAAAATGACTCCTTAAAACAGGTTGCATGGAGGTTTTTTTTCCCATCTCTAATCTTGAAGATCTAAGAAGGTCAAATATTGATTCACTGTGAAAGGATTGCCTACTTATTTATGTTTTATAGCAGCTGAAGCTATAAACTACTAGAAATGGTATTCTGAGATTACCTATGCTTGTACACATCATAGAGTCAGATAAAACAGAGAATTCCTCTCTCGTGCAGCTATAGTGAAAAGGGAAATTCAAATAGCTTGTTCAGTTCCTACATCCGTGTTACCAGCAAAATTTTTTCAAAGGAGAGAATTTTCAGAAAATGGTAATATGATTAAGTAGTAATTTACTAAGAAAGATTTTAAAACTTTAGACTGGTTCAGAAACAGTGTAATAGAGACATAAAGGCAGTCTGAACATACTGGTGGAATATATATTATTTAGGGTTTTTAAGATAAAACTAACAGAGGTAATATGTAGAATTAATACTGGGAAAGTAAACGGGAAGATCAAGACAGTGCTGTGTGGACATTTTGGGAACTGAATAACTGGCGTAACAGATCGGTGTGTTGAGCCCTTAGAAGCATTCTGCAAAAAGCATGATACATTCTGCCATGGAGAGCAGCCAGTACAATGACAGAGAACAGTAACTGCTTTTCTACCTCTCATTTTTTGCCTGTTAACTTTCTTTCCAGTCCTGCTGTGGAAAGAACTCTTGGTAATAAAAGGCATTCTGTATGAAACATAAATTCCTATAAAATTACTTATAGTTTTGTAGGAGAACAGAAAAGGCAATTATTTTCTTCCCTGGAAATAATTAATCAAGTTTTCTGAAGGGAAAAGTTTTGAAAGCACATAAAGCATATATTTTTACAGAAAATGTGAGTTTTCTCAGAAGAAATGGGAACCTTACACATTTATGAATGTTTATGCTGTTGACCTTATTTATATTTGCTTTCAAAATGATGCCTTATTTTAGGACAGGAAACTACTTCTGTTTCTGTTTTGTGCATTACTGGTGCAGAACAGCTGATCTCCTTCTGCTAAATGAGAAAAAAACTGTTTTTAAAAGTGTACTAACTTTTCATTCTCCTTCCCATTGACCTACTGCTTTCATTTTTCCACCCAGTTAGTTCACAGAAGGTTTCTTGCACACAGCTTGGTTATTCTGAACTCTATTTTTCCAGCAAACATCTCCCTCTCTCCCATATGTGTGTACGGCTCAGTACGTAGTGAATTAGGAAACCAGCATGTAATAGCTCAAATCCTTCATGAGGACCCTGAACAATTCTTGTGTACCTCCCATTCCTAAATCACAGAGAATGATACATACATGATATGAGGTTGATAAGGGAGATGCAGACACCTGTACCAGGTGTTTACTTGCATGCCCAGCCTGTGTTTCACCAAAAAAAAACCA
>NW_020956542.1:19217-20640 GCF_003031625.1 Empidonax traillii
AAAACCTGTGGGATTCCTGATGAGCTGTTATTTTTCAACCCATGAAAAACAATGAGGTCAGGCAACTATATAGTATTAGTATTATTTATTCATATCTAGAGTCCCCAGGTAAAAGCCAGGCTCCATTTCATTAACTATTATGCACATACAGTGGTAAAATAACATCAGTACTGAGGAGTCTACAAAAAGAGCATACCAAGAATAGCAAAAGAAGAAAGGTACATGCAGGAGTAACTTGCCTTTATCTAAAGAGCAAAGCCAAAAAGACCATGAGGCTGGTCAGTACTGTGAATAATAGTTCATCATCTAAAATATAAATATCTCACTGCCACTATAAACTTATCTTTTCTTAATATGCCATAATTCATTTAATAAAAATACCTAGAAATGAGAATTAGTTGTCATTATGTGCATAGTCATAGCATTATACTTTGCAAAAGACCATGACTATATAAGGTCCACATATCAAAATTTGTATTGTTTAGTTCTAAACATGTTTAGTTCTAACACCTTCTAACTCTACATCCACATATTCTAACTGCAGATTACAGTAAGTTTTTATCAGAGGGAATTCCATTCTATCTACAAAAATCTGCTCCCAAATAATCCAAATGGGTATTTTGCATAGTTTACACTGTACAATTTGATGTGCACAGTTTAATTCAACTTTGTATTACTTTACCCTGTAAAACATAAAAACTCATTCTATATTTTGCTGGGGAATACAACCAAAATTCTGCACATGGCAGCGTGGTTCATCTCTATCAGACATACTGATTCAGTCAAAAAACAAGGGATAGTGTTTTGTGTGTTACAGCTAGCACAATTCAACTGGAGTAAATGCAATATACAATTTTGAGCTGACAACACTGGTCTCAGTCCAGTAGAAGATATGTGCACTCTTCCAGACCATTTAAGTACCAAGAGGCTGGATTTTGTCATCCCACAGCATGTCTATGTCCTGAGGGAAATGTTTATTATAGTCCAGTTCCATGATCTGTTTAAAATGACAGTGCTGTGACTGAAAAGGGCCATCCTATCCTTTTCTTACCACCAGCCTGCTCAGTTTCATGACACCATGTATCCCCTTGGGCTGCAGTAAGCATTTGTCCAGATGCACTCAAAACTAGCCAGGAGTTGGTGTCAGTTCAAAGAAACCCCAACAAAATGAAAATTAGTTGGGTCCCATAGACTGGAAGGAGAAACTACGACATGAGGAATGAGTGGACTACATGAGATTAGGAATGGGTGCAACTATCCCTTTTGGTGGATGTCTTTCTAACAAGACCGAAGTAGTTTATCATAGTTTAGACATATTTACATTCTTGGTTTATTTGGAGAATTTCCTGAAAATGTGGTTTGTTCATCTTTTTTTTTTTTTTTTTTTTTTTTTTTTTTTTTTTTTTTTTTTTTTTTTTTTTTT
>NW_020956542.1:20995-37450 GCF_003031625.1 Empidonax traillii
TTTTTTTTTTTTTTTTTTTTTTTTTTTTTTTTTTTTTTTTTTTTTTTTTTTTTTTTTTTTTTTTTTTTTTTTTTTTTTTTTTTTTTTTTTTTTTTTTTTTTTTTTTTTTTTTTTTTTTTTTTTTTTTTTTTTACTTTGTCTATAAATCTACTATCTCAGGTTATTTGTTCCTCAAAAAACTCTTTCTGTCTCATCTCATTAATCTCTTCATAACTCTCCTCAGAATTTATTGGCCAAAATTAATCTAAGGCACATGCCTTATGTTAAAGTGCTTATCCACCAGCCAAATGGGAAGTGTAGTCCTCAACTGTAGGATTTCATGACTGCATTTTTTCAGAATGTCTTACATGAAAAGCCTCAAGTTACCCATTGTTCAGAGCCTTCTCCATGATGACTGGACTAAAATTTAGAATAGCAACTTATATTTCATTGCAAAAACATGTTGTCCTTTCACCATGAGTTGACATTGGCTTTCTGTCAGGTGCACCAAACTGCCGTCTCAGTCCCTTTCCTCAGCAGGACAGGGAGAGAAAATAAGATAAAAACTCATGGGCAGAGATAAAGGCAGCCAAATAAAGAAAAACAAAGACTATATGGAAGAGAAGAAAAGCAAAGAGATTTATTCTCTACTTCCCATCAGCAGGTGATGTCCAGCCCCTTTCTGGGGAGTAGTGCCCCAGTACACACAGTGGTTGCCTCAGATGACAAGCACCGCAATAAAAAACACACCACCCTCCACTCCTTCTCTTTTCTTTTGGATTTTATTGCTGAGTATGACACCATATGATATGCAATACCCCTTAGGTCATTTTGGGTCAGCTGTACCAGCTACGTCCTTCCCAATCTCTTGTCCATCCTCAGCCTACTGGCCTTTGGAGTAGGGTGGGAGTAGGATTGGGCAGCAGTAGACAAAACTCTGGGGTGTTATCAACACTCTTCTACTTACAACCACAAAGCACAGCACTGTGAGGGCTACTGTGAGAAGGGATAGGCAACTCCATACCAGCACAGCTTTGTTGCTGCACACATTTGAAATCCAGTTCTGACTTTATCAAACGTGGGACTCTTCAATCTGATGAAATTGCTTAATTATACAGACAGATTGCAAAATACATATTTTAACTATGGGCAAGGAAAGTTGCTGGGCTTTGTCTCCAGATTTGATAGCTAATTGTTCTCCAATTGGCTTGACATGCCAGTACTTCCAAAACTTTCATATAAACTTTCCAAAAATAGTTAGGCAATTCTGAATTCTACTTTTCCCTAATTTCCATCAGTGATCAAATGATCATTTGAAGGTATCTCAAAAACTGAGTATAGGTGGGAACAAATATAGACAAAATATTAATTTTGAAGTTTTAATGAGTATATGGAATTTTTTTTACGTTTGTTTTCTAATTTCTAATGGTCAGTATCACAAGAAGTGTTGATATAATTATTGAGCAGACATTTCTGTGCAAAGTACCACAAACTTAAGACTGCTTCAGTAGTAAGACTAAAAGATCAAAGCTAAAAATGCTTTATTTAGTTGTGATGAAAATTTTGATAATTGAGCAATTTTAAAGGTATGTAACTTTAGCTATTGCAATTGTTTCCTTTGTAATTAGGCACTTTTCAAAGAGCTTGGGCTCTCTGATCTCTACAGATCCTTTCAACTGACCACTGTGTCAGCACCATAATAAGATGAGTGGGAAACTGGTCTCCTGAGAGTAAAGTCATCCCATATTAGTTAATCCAGTCTACTGCTACTATAAACTAGTCAATTCTTCACAATAGAAAGCCCTACAGATCAGCTTTTTAAAAAAATAATATATTTTCTAATTCTCTTAGAAATTATGAATACTCTGGAAATATATTGCTTTTTTAACAGATCTGTATCCAATGTCAAAGCACTGATAGGTTTTAAATGGTCTTCCAGATTGCAATTACAAAAAACAGCACTATCTTGCCACTGTCACTGCCATTAGGGATATTAAAAAAAATTAATAAATTTTAAAAAGAACAGCAAGCATGCCTTTATAGTAAACCAATTATCTATGTAACTTGGACTTTTGATTATCTCTGTTAGGTAAAGGCAGTCACATTCCTATACTCCTCAATCAGAACAAAATTCCCATTATCTTCAATGAGGAATTCACGATTGGGGTGCTAAGAGCAGATGACGGATGAACAGTGCCTTCACTGTGTCATCTGTACATTCTTGCGTTTACCAATTGATTCTCCCATGACTGTTTATCATTTACAATACTTTTTTTTTCCAGACTGTTATTGCATTTCCAGAGGAGAAAATAAGCTTTGGAAGGGAAACACACTATAATTCTTCTGGATTTAGGGAAAAAAAAAAAAAAAACTAGTAGAGAAATAGTCTGAGTTATGCAACACCAGCTACAAAGAAGTTATTTTATCAGTACTTGCAATAAATGGCTACTCAAAAGGGCATAGTCTGGAATGTTTTCCTGCAATTCTAGTTTGAGCTGGTAGGATAATGTTTGGCAGACCCTGCTCTCTTCATAACAAAACATCTCTGCACAAATACTGCTCATTACAAATTAGAAACAGTAGTGGGAAAAGCTACAAATATAAAGAAAGAAGACAAACAAAATTCTATTTGTCTTTGAACAGATTATTACAGAAGAAAAATTACTCTCTAAGCTTTTATAAAAATAAATTTTAAATGGATGCTCATCACAAATTAATATAAAAAAATAAAATTATGTGGTTTAATCTAGTAGATGAAAATGCAACACAGTTACAGGAATAATAAAAACAAATGTTACACTGCAATCACAAAAATATTAAAAACGCTTATATTATGATGTCATATAAATATAAATACGAAAAAATGTAAGAATAACAGTTTTCTGTGGAAACATATTTCTCTTTGGTTCCCAAAATAAGTCCTAAATTCATCTTTACTAAGTACTTTCTTATATTAAAAAAAAAAAATAAATCACATGACAAAGAGTTCAATTTGTCACTGCTTGCTTGTATGGTTATAAAATTAATAAAAGTGTATAATTTAGGTTCCTATGGTGCTTTTTTCTTCTTGAAGACAAGATATTTTTCAAAACATATTTCTCCTTAGAATGAGTTTAAAATTCCAAAAGATCCAATTTTGATCATTTATCTGATTTTGTGAAATATTTGTTGCATGCAAGAACTTTGAAAAATTATAGAGATGAGAAATTTTCTTATAAATGTGTCCCAGATTTTAGCACAAATCATGATTTATTTTAGTCATTTCCCACTATGTCTTAATCTCCCCCTTTAAAAGCATACAGTGATCAATTACGAAGCAAAGTAGTAAAAATTCCTCTCTTTCATGTCGTGTCTGCCATATCCCATCCTGGAGACCAAAACCTTGTTTTCTTCAGTGCTATTGGTCAGATCCAAACCAGAGGACACACTTCACAGTTCTGCTGCAAATATGGAGAATCCCTGCAGCAATAACCATCACCTTTCTCTGCTGCCTGCAAGCCTTAGAAACTGAGTCCACTGAAGCCTATTGTAAGCTTTCTACTAATTTTGAAGGCAAACAGACCAAGATTTTAGTTTCTTTTCTTCAGGTATTTCTCAAGCTGTGGTCTTCCCATGCCCCTCTGGAAATACACTTGACTCACTGACTACTGTCTATTTGAATCCTCTTTCCCCATCAAAGCAACCTCCTGGCTGTTCTGAAGGATGAACTTACTCTATTTGTGTTGCCCAAATTCAAAAAGAGCTTTAGAGTGAGACCTTTGACTTTTCACAGTTTCTGTACTATGATTCATTCTCCTGTTCCAGATCTGGCAGCAGAACCAATGTCTCCAGCCCAGCTGCTGTGTACTTACAAGGGAAGCCACTAATTTAATAACTGAAAACTTGCTGATAATGCTCCACTTTTTCCAGTCTTACTCAGTCACACAAGCACCATAAAGAGGAGCAAAACCAAGGCAGGGAGATGAGAATCCAAGTCTCTACAGCAGATAAGCCACTTTATCATGAAGGTCTACTGCAATGCCACAGGCAATTACTGGAAAAATGAGAAGCACACCTGCTAACAAGTATTGACTAGACATTTAATGTGAGGGAAAGCTTCCAACCCTTTTTCCATGCCAGATGGGATCAAAATCACTGAACGATGGAGAAGTTAACTACCTTATGTAGAAGATGACAGATCTGAACAGGAAATAACAGAGAAATACATTTCTGTGACATATACAGGCATCAGATATAAGTCTGAATATGACAAAAAAATATGCCTTACTTTCTGGACTTTTACCAACTGTGTTTTTTTTGTTAAATTGGAAATACTATCTTGGGAAAGTACCATAACTGACTGATTAAATCAATAATATGGTCTTTAAGCAAACAGGCCAGTCACATCTCCTGTGGCATGCATGAGCCATAAGGAGTCCCGGAGGCACTGAAGAATTCCCACCGCTGGAGTATGGTGACAGGTTTCCACACATGCCCCCTTCTCTCTCATGAGCTCTCCCTCAAGGTAGAGAGGAACCCTGCTGGATTTGCCTGCCTTCCCTGCTTTCAGCAGTGCCATGGACCGGTAATAGTACAGACTCATGTACAAGTTTTGGCTCCGTGACATCCCAGATGTTTCCCACCCCTAATAATAGTCCAAATCTGGAAGTAACATAATGACACTTTTCCCCACAAATGCATTCTGTGATATGCCTCTTTGACTTGCACTAGATAATCCACAGCACTTGCACTAAGATTATAGGCCATATCTGCATTTTACTCTAATGCCTTCTCAGCTTTCCGATTTGTAACTGTTACAGTAAACCACTTGCTTATCTCAAAACTCTACATTAGAGGCTCACAGGAGGGAAAGACACTTTTAGCTGTAGCCCTGCTTTGTAAAACAAGAATTAACCCATCTTCAGAGGAAATTATTTTTAGAATTTATTCCAGACATATTTAGTCTGCTTCAAATATGTTTGCACTCTCTCTGTCTTCAAAAAATTCGATGTAAATATTTATTGCAGATTCCTGATTGTAGGGTTTCTCTCTGATTGGGAGTGTGACATTTTAAGTCATATCGCTACATCTTCTTTACATCTTCTCATATTTAGGGAAGGGAATTAGTATCATTTTGACATATTTATCTCTTTCAGACTGAACTAGTTAGAGGTGCACTTATAAATCATAGAAATATTCCATTAACATAACTTATTACAATAATCACATATGATATTACTCACATAAATCAAAAAAGAAAGCAACATTGACAGTTTCCATTTCTAAGAATACTATTTCTTTATTAATTATTTTCATATAGTCATCAAGTCTTTGATGAAAGTCCATGCATATTTTTGTAATTATTGCTGATGTACAGATCATGTTAATAACAAATAATCAGCAAAAAATATCTTGCTGGATTGGCTTACTGACCTGGAGTAGTACAGGAACTGGTTATATTGTAGCCATTTCACTCTTCCAGCCCTGTTGCTGCTAGAGAAACTTTACATTTTCCTTGCAAATATGACCTTTAAATGGTGTCTATCTACCCTCTGCAACGTGTACACACACATATGCAGAGAGACTGGCCTGTAGACATGCAGTGCTATCAAAATGGAATCAAAAGTTCTTTGCATTGTTGTAAGGAATCATAACCAAACTGATCGGAAATGTTCTTATGCAAAAATTTTCTCTCCTTGGAAGATGCTAGTTCAGTGAAATCAAAACATTCCTCAGACTTCTTGCACAGTTTCTGCTCACCCACCTACCTTCTTACTAGTTAACTGGAAGGTCCTCGAAAGGCAAAATTCAGCTGCCAAAGCAGAGCAACTTGAAAAGCTGGAAGCCCTCAACAGTCTGGGCTCTGTTCCCAAGGTTTTTGTATGAGGTCCTCAGAAATTTATCTTTTATGAAGTGAGGAGTCCAGTCTTCATAAGTTCCCAAGGATTCCACGTCTTTGCCAAGGCAAAGATGTTCGGAACTTCACAACTGTTCCACAAAAAAATAAAAAAAAATTCCACTGAGAACTGATAAACTTTATTGCTCTTACCTTGCTCTTATTGCTATTTCCTTTCATCTTTTAAATGGCATGCAGAGTTGCAGTGACTGTCCTTTTTAGTTTATCATAAGATTGATCCAAAATTTTTTTGAGATGCACACATACTGGTGGACTTTGGATCTCACCAGTAACCTGTTAATATCGTTTTTCTGTGTTGACCAACCATGACACATATGGAATATTTTAGGACTATTAATTGATAAAGAAATATTATGCAGAGTATTGAGATGATACCACTGTGGGCCGTGTCTGAAAATACCATGACCTAGTGGATATGAGACTAAAGTAGTATCAGTAGATTCGTGCTTCCTTCTCAGATTTCCAATGAATACTCTGGGTGATCCTCAGCAAACTACTTTTTAGTGCCCTGCTTTCCCACCACCACATTCTTTCTGTCTTTTATATCAGGAGAAATACTGTCTCCTGCTCCATGTGCACGATGTGAATGGCAAAGGGGTTTCTGGGACTCTGTCAGTAAAAGGTGTAAAATGGAAGTTTCCTTTTTCTTTCAAAAGTTTGCTGTGTTGTTCACAAGTGAGAATGCTACGACACCTCCCAGATGACTTTGCAATAGTTAAACCTTTGAATAAGAACACCTGTAGCCTCTAGAATAGCACTAGCACTGTAATATCTGTGACCAGTGCACTGTTAAATAAATAGGCTACTTCAGATTTCTTAAAAGGGTTCAGAAAGATAACTTTAGTGGTAAAAGTCTTCTGTATGAAATCTTTATGTTAGCTAAAGCCCAGTCAGCTCCAGCAGACACTACCCCACAAACATTTCCCAGGCCTGACCTCGGTGGAGCCAGGGTAATTATCTCCACATTGGTTTCCTTCGTGTGCTCTGCTGCCACTGCCAACAACGGGAGCAGTTACTGCAAGATGTTATGGTGGTTTCTGCAGCGCAGACACTTGTCTGCTAGAAACAAGCAGTACACTATTGACATGGAGGGAAATGCCAAATTGCCCCAAATTGCCGTACACAGCCACACCCTGTGTAAGCACGGGTTCATATTCAGAGCCTCTTAGATACAGCAGTGCTTGCTGCATGAAATACATTCTGTGTTTAGTTCCTCTGTGCTCAGTAATGGCTTATTATGGATTAAATATTTCTCTTCCTTCATAAGAATTAAACATTAAGAAATCACTGCTACTGAAAAAAAAAAAAGGATTTAATGTAATGTAAAAGTAGTATTTTTCACAAGCATATGTAATTGCTGGTTAGAGAGCAGCTTCTGATTAGTATTCCATTCCTGCTTTAGCTTTTCACCCAAGTTTTTGGGAGTGTCGTTAACCTACTATATAATTTGCTTCTTTTTTCATTCAGCTCAATCATTCAGTTTACTGTCTCGTGGAATTTAGTCATTTTAGGATAGCATTTTCCTGAGAAATAAAATTTAAAAAAAAAAAAGGCAACTGACAAGGCATGTGAAAATCTAGAAATGCACCATGAGAAAATAAAAGCCTTATTCCTATTGTCAACTAATCAATTCCACAGAATAATCCACTATTCTTACTACACTCCTAAATGGGATAGGAACAGGGAGATAAATGAAACAATGAAACAGAGAAACAATGGCAGAAATACACTCTTCCAAAGACATGAATATAGATGGAGAACAATGTAACTGAGTTGATTCATTTAAAATGAGTTTAGTTCTGCCTTTTTTCACTGATTTCACTGGAAATTAATACTTGAATTTTGGAAGTACCATTGTTAAAAAAATACTTCCTTATCTTTTATTTTTGCACTTCTATTTAAAGGAGAAGACTATGGAGGAGAAGACTATGCACTCACACTTCTCTTTTTCCACAGTGAATTTGTAATGTACGTATGAGCATAATCACTCCCATGTATTCAGAATCACTGAACCACAGAATTGTTGAGGTTGAAAGAGTCCTCTGGAGGTCATCGTGCCCAACTCCAGTGCTCAAGCAGGGACACCTAAAGCCAGTTGCCCAGGACCACATCCAGACAGCTTTTGAACTTCTCCAAGGAGGGAGACTCCATAGACTCTCTGGGTAACTTATTAAAGTGCTCAGCCACTCTCATGGTAAAAAGTGTTTCCTGCAGTTATATACTGTTCATATCCCTTTCATGTACTGTCAAACCAATCACTGCCATGCAATCAAGCTGCACAGACAAGACAGACAATGTCTACCCTGGAAGCACTTCACATTTTCAGATGTGATGGGATTTCAAAAAACTGATACACAGAGTATCAGCTCTTGAGAGCATAGCACACTTTAGGACACCTGTGGGACTAGCCAGCCCATGGGACTAATTCAAGTACATGCAAACTTAGCCTTTGAGCCCCAGCTACAGCCAAACTGCAACCAATTATGTGCATTAAAAGTATTCTAGTCCTCAGAGTCCTGACCCTTCACTCCCCTATGAAGCATATTTAAAGTCAATGTTTCTTATTTAATATAGATTCACTAAAGGGTGAATTTTCCTCACAGAAAAATCTGATATGACATGCAACTTCCTCTTCACACAGCTGTTCTGATCACTGCTTTCCCTCATCTCTCAGTTCTCTTTACCTCAGGACTGAATTTGCTCTTTTGGTTCACTTTGTTAGGCACCAAAACTTGCATGAGCAGATTCTCTAATAACATTGTACCATTGTTAGATACAGAAGAATACAAAATCTATCCTGATCATACCACAGAGGGAATTAAACAGTCAGATTTGGCCTAAAGATTTCAAGGAACTGTTTACAAACCCACTGACAGCAAATATCTTTCTATTAAAATCAGTAGACTTTGGATTAGGCACTGGGTATTTAAGATTATTCATGGCATTTTAATGTGGCCTTTAAGTTATTTAGATAGATTGAGAAGCTCTTAAGAACCTGATAGTCTTCAGCGTTGTTGATTCCTAGCTAAATACTGTACACACTAGGAGATAGCTTGAACCCTTCTCATTCTAGATTCATCTGAATACTGGTCTCTGACTTGGACCAGGTGTTTCATGTGAAGTGCATCCTTATCAGCGTGCACTCTCAAAGATTACAGTCTTCCTTTTAAATAGAATGCAAGTCCACAGAGTGAAAGACTACAAAGCAATAACAAATTTATCCACAAGGTCACATACCCTTCACGCTACAGCCTTCCCATAATAAAGAAAGTTGCACCTAAGAATAGGCATTCATTTTTATAGGTATCTGTATACAGTTTCAGACTGCTGATATGGTGCTACCTGCCAGTATTCCTGCTGCAGACAATGAGTCAGCACAAAGTCCAGTAGAATCAGCAGTTGATGGCATCTCTAGGTACGTATGAAACGGGGTGGAAGAGAAATTGTGTTTGGGAGTTTTGTTTGTTGTTTTTTGGTTTGTGGGGGTTTTTTTGTTTGTTTGTTTTACCAAACATATAGATTTTCTGTCCTGATTTTTAAAGGATTTACTCTTATTTTCATTGAGAAAAGTTTTTTGGTTGGAATTGTTGGGTTTTGGTTTGGATTTTTTTGATTTTTGTCAACTTTGTTTGCTAATCTCCAGAATCACGTTTATTTGAGAATTTTAGTACCTCTGTATCTCTTCAAAGTTCATTCTGCGTGGTTCAACTCAATTATGCAAGGAATCAGTTTAATTCCAAGTGAAGGGCACTGAACCACAGAATCACAGAATATGCTGAGTTGGAAGGGACCCACAAAGATCAAATCCAACTCCCGGCCCTGCACAGCAACATCCCCAAGAGTCACGCCATGTCCCTGAGAGTATTGTTCAAATGCTTCTTGAGCTCTGTCAGGCTTGGTGCTGTGACTACTTCTATGCTTAGTTCCTAGAAATATAAGAAAAAATTGCAGGCTTATTTTAATTTATTAGATAAAATTCTCATAAATTTTGATAAGTATTTCATTCGTGCAATATTTGATCTGCTCTAAATGATCACAGGGAATGTTGAAAATACTTCATGACTAATGTTTGCATGATAAAAACAAAACTCTATAACATCAGAAGTGAAAGAAATGAAGCATTCCCATATGCAAAAAAATGTATATTTTCAGGTTTCAGATTTTAGATGATTTTATTATTTGTTCTATCAATGATAGAATATACCTACAATCTCATAGTATATCCTCTCATCATCTTTAAGTCAATATAATGCTCAAGAAGATGCAGTTCAAGGAAATCCAAATAAGGGTACATTGGAAACAGCCAGGTGAGTTCCTTTAGCAAGACAGACCATTAATATTCAGAACCAGTTTGACTCTGAAAGGAAGAGTTTCTCTTGGGAGCATAGAAGAAATCATATAAATCTCACTTTTGCCAAAGACAAGATTTTGGGCTAAAAAATATGACATTTAGGAAAAACTGTTTTTTTTTTCTGAGGACAGAATCAGTTTCATTTTAACACATCTGAAATGTCTTACTTGTCAAGTGTAGTTATGACAAGATTCTGGTCACATTTAAGTTTTTTTCTCAAACTACCTGAAATCAACGACTCATATCAGAGTTGAAAAACTCTGCAGTGGCCACACCTTGAATACTTCTCTTACACTGTAGAAGTAAAAGTCACTGTGGTCTTTTACTGACAGAGTGAACCATCTACTATATCTGACTTGCAGTCAGATGACAGTTTAAACTTTGCAGATGACAGTTTGAACTGCTCAGCCTGAATGTAAACATATACCATAATTGATGCAGTATTTTCTTTACCTTGTATTTCACAGTAACATCTGAGCAATGTGTTGCAGAACAGTGTTCTTCTTCTGTTTATTAATCAACATATTCTTCTGCCATTAAAATCAATACAGGCCATAATTAATTTCAGTTGCATAGTACATTTCTTGGTGGCACTTTATTTGCTGTGGTGGACATTTAATGATCTCTCTGCATATTTCACTCCTTCCATCTTCATCTGATTATTCTGTCTGGCTTGATGAATATCCCAGTACAAACTGTATTTCTGGGAATCACATTAACTGTGAATGCAAAGGTTTCCCTCTCTATTAAGGAATTACAACACCAAGTATGAAGACAAGCATTGTAACAAATTATACAATGTGCAAGCAATGTGGGTGGTATTTACTAGATAACACAGAAAAGTTCAGATATGGTGAAAACAGGGGAAAAAAAAGATAACATTTTTAAACTTTTTGTCTAGCATTTCTGTAATTCTTCTTCCAAAGAATTTTCTGAGAACATTCTAAGAAAGTATTGCTCAAAACAGTGACTGTTCTGATGCAGGGAGTACTATAAATTTCCTCTTTCCATTTCCAATAAACTTCTGCTCTTACATATGATAAATCTGCCTTTCAGTGAGCATACTCCTCTGAGAAAATAGTGACCAAAGGAGTTAAAGTTCTTCGGCATTCCTGGAGTGCTTAAAGAAATACTAAAAGAAAAGAAGAAAGTAAGAGATGCATCTTATCAAAACCAGTAATTGTTCCAGATCTTCTGGATATATCACATCATGGGAATGCATGATCCATGCTTGATTTTATAATCCTTCCTCAATAAAAAGCAATGGAAGACGAGTATGTTGTAAAAATTCTCTTGTTCACCTCCTTGCATTTTTTTTTATTACCACAACATTTTTGGTGGGAATAAGCCTTATTTCTTTGTGGGAATAGCCCTTTTTCTTCCAGCTGCAGCTTTGGGCCCACACAAGCTCTTCACTACACCAATCTGTCAGGACTTCCCCAATGTCAAATTATCCAGAAAGATTAAATGTACAAAACCAAGACAGCTTTTCTGAGAAGCATATTAAGTTTTCTGCCCCAAACCCGGATGGCAGGATAAGAAAACATGTATGTCTCACACAACAAACTATATCTATCTCAATTAGATATCAATCTAATTATATTACATATCTCAATTAAAATATATTTATCTCAATTAGATATTAATTAGATATCAATCTAATATCTCAATCCTTCATAACAAGGATCATCAGCCTACAGAAAAGAGTCAGACTCTTCTTCAGGAGATGTCTGTAGGGATTAAGAATGGGAATAAAGACATTTTCTAGAGGATGTTTAACTCAGCTTTGTACATAGAAGATTCACATGCAGATCTGGGACACTTATAGCATCTGAGTGGCATTAAATTTCCCATGTTAAGAAAATCTTTTCAGAGTTAGGTTTTTTAAGCATTTCTCAAGCCAATTTGAATGAAGAGAAACACCCAAGAGGATACAGAAAACACTCCCACAAATTCAATAATAGCAGCAGAGTGATCAAACAGAAACTTATGTGGCCTAAGTTTTGTATTGTATTGTACTGCATAGTATTATATCATATTGCATCAGAACATATTGCATTGTATTGCATTGCACTGCCTTCAGATGTTTTGTATTGTATTGTATTGTATTTATTTTTGCTTATTAAGAACAACCGACTCAAAAAGTTTCAGGAACTTTTTCAGAATGCTCCGTGGGCTTCTGTGGAATAAGAACAGATCTTTCATAAATGTCTCTCTGTCGCATTAAACCCATTGACTTTGACTCATGTCTGTTACCCCTCTTGTCTATAATTCATAAGAAATTGGAGAATAAAACCCATTAATATTATTATTGTTTTTACTTATGGTCTGATCCTTCAAGCACAGAATTTAATGGCAAACCTCTTCCCAGTTATAGTCGGTGGAGGATTTACACTACCGCTGCAGTAGCAGAAAGGGCCTTGATTTATTTCAATAGTTAATTCCACTTAGACAGAAGATTTGTAGTTCTCTCAATCATCTTTCTGCAAAGACAGGATGGATTCATGTTTTTAAGGAAGACCAAATATCACCGCAGGGTGAAAAGAATCCCATTACCCCCAAAAAACGCCTAGCAATCATTCTACAGAACACTAACTATGCAAAGTTCAGGGAATTACTATTGTAAGGTGTCTAATTCATTACCAGAGTACAGAAAATTATATTTATATTCAGGTTGTATTTTAAATACAGAAAGGTCTGTCTACAATCACATCATAGACAGTTTCTCATTCAAGTCTGTCCATTAGTCCCAGCTGTGCATGTGGGTAACCAGCTATGTTATATTTTTATGGGGGGAAAAAAAAAAGTCATCTACACATTATTTCAGATGTGTTTTTAAGTGAAGACTATTTATAGCAAATATACAGGGTCTGAAAACAAACTATGACCTTTGGTTAAGGCATTAGGCCCACTGGCAGCTTCACCATGAACATGTGCAAGCTGATTATTGTGTGCATTTTAAAGACAATGGAACATGGTAGGTTGCTGTGCTGCTCATGGATGGAGCTTCTGAAAGGAGCTCTTTCAACAAATTTTCTTCTGACTTATCTAAGGTTCAAATTTTTTTTTCCTTCTTTTTGGTTTTCTGGTTTATTGTTGTCTGTAACTTGCTAACTAAGGCTAACTAATCTAACTTGGCTATCTATACAAGAAAAGTAAATATACAGAAACCTTTCCCTGGCAACAAAAGCAGCTGGTAGACCCTGGCCAAGAGACCAAGGACTTCTCACAGCCCCCACAAGAAGACGGCTGCGTTCAAACTGCCTGCTGCCAACAGTCTGCCTGGCCCATGCACATTTCTGCCCTGTGCCCAGGAATTGCTTAGAAAATGCTATTTAGCTCAAGCCAAAAATCATGCTGGGGACTGTACTGGCAATTTAATGATGTAGAAAATTTGTGTTCTAGAGGCTGGGAAAATTCCCCAAGACTGTTTAATTTACTAGTGTGGCTGTAGCCTCAGAGCTAGGGGCTTCCTTTTAGCTTTTTGCCCCAGTAGAAGAGCCAGCTAAAATCCTTGATATGGTGGAAAACATCGAACTGTATGGTAAATTAAATTTAAATACCTGCTGCAGCATCTAATGTTAAGAAGTTAAGGAATGAAATTTCTTTTATATATTCACTGAATTGGCAAAACATAGTTGCTTACGAAGCTAGTTTAAAGTGACTGGCATTTTTTTCAGTGCTTCTGGATCACTTTTCAGAGGCGTCTACTATCCTCCATTATGTCTACAGGGAGGAGGAGGTTGGCATCTCTGCTCAGCATGTTGCCTGAACTACATGTTGCAGTCTGAAACAGCAACACCACAGCAGCAAGGCACTTTGCCTAGGGACTGCAAATGTTGCCTAACATATACTCTGAGCAAAGACTAAAAGTGACATAACTTTGAACTAAGTGTTTGCCATCTGTTCTGCTCCATAATTAGGAATGTAAAAAGAACATATTTCACAATTACATCACTAAAATGTATAATGTAAGTGACTTTAATGCATATGTATGCTCTCTGTACAATATAGTATGCATCTGTGATGTTTTTATCGTGTTTCAGAAACAAATCAGGATGGACAGAAGCAACTTCTTATATAGTAATTTTCTTGACTGTCAACTTTATTCACAAAATTCAGGACATTATAGCAGTAAAATGCACTTTAGGCAAGGTAAAAGTATATTTGTTAAAAAATGGGAATACATCCAATATCATTTTAATTTCAGTGTCTTTAAAAAATAGACTTATCAAGATATAATTACTTTTTTGTAACCATAGGTTTCTGGCTGTTTAATGGACAGCTGTGAGATTTTGCTCTAATCTCTTGGGATTTTTTTGAATAGAGAAACTGAACTATTGACTTATGTAGCATTAGTCATGAACATACCTTAATGCAAAAAACAAATACTGGGGAAAAAAACATATGTGACTCACCAGCACCTACATTTCATATAGTATTTTCATTATACTCTGCCAAGAAAGAAAGAAAGAAACACAAAGAAGGAAATTTAATTCTATTAATTTCTATTTACATGGTATTTATTTTGTGATTGGTGGAGTTACTCTTCATCCTCAGCAGAGGATAATCAAACACGGATTCTGCAGTCAGCAAAAGCATCGTCAACTGAACAATATCAGGAAGTCCTTATGCTCTGTTGAAGTTTGGAAACTAATATTAATTTGTTACAAGTTTTCAGTAGAAATGCATTAAAAAAGAGAAGTAATTAGGTTGAAGTCCTATAGATATATATGATGGTTTCTGTGAAAGTTATGGAAATAATTTTTGACCCATATGCCAAATTCGTAGTGCCATCTTGTCCTGATCCTTATGAAGCCAAGTTGAAAGCACTTCTTACTCCCACAAACTCTAAATGAGGGAAATGTGGTCATGCGTAAAGTATCTTCCCAGCCCTGCTATACTCATGCTTCCATGACTACTTCCATAGAAGGATGTCATGTGCTTCAATATCGAGTAGCAGATATAAAGTTTCTACCTAACTCAGACAGAACAACATATGGGAAACGTAACAAAGTACATAAGTACACATCACACGAGAACCGTGGTACCATGGTCATTGCATGAATCTTTCACACTAAGGATAAACAGTGTGCTTTCCAGTTCTGCACACTGTGTGTTATCTGTATACTGGAAAGTATCTTGTTAAAATCTTACTAGAGATTTTGGGTAATTCTGAGACTAATTCTGTCTTATTGTCTCAGCTTGCATGCCATTAGTGGAAAGGTTTGTACTGCAGAAGAGACTCCTTGAGGGAATACACCAGGCTCTGGGAATCACAAGGCTTGAGATTGTATCACAGACTGAAAATGACAGTTTTCTATAACTTCCTTCTGCCTCTGAATCAGCCAAGATCCCTGTGTGGATAACCAGTAGCCACATGATAATGTACAGTAAAGTGTTGTTATAAGGTAGTCAAATTGACTTAAATATGAAGCATTAAATATCTGCAAAGAAAAACCCTTAATTTCTATTATAGAATGGGGAAAAAGAGGGAAAACCAAAAGACAACCCACAATCCATATGTCTTGGTCAGGAAACCATTTGAAAACCAGAAAGAGCTGCTGCTGCTCTGAGCAACATATTGGATATGTTGATCATTTCTGACTTCAGCGATCATTATCAGTGCATCCAAGAGTACCATCATCAAGCTTAGGGGCATTTGGATAGTTTGTCTATTGAAAATGGGATTTAGAAGGCAGAAAATTTTTTGTAAGCAGTAGATTACTATCCTGAAGGTTTCTCTATATCTGCTAAGTCATTTTTTAATCTTTATCAGTGCATCTACAATGCATACCTCAGGAAGCCTTCCATCATCCCCATATCACCATTGGTGAAACAACACTCAAATCAGTCCAACAGTTTAATTATCTGGGAAGCATCATCTCCTCAGACGGTAAGATTGATGCTGAAATTGACAACAGGTTAGCAAAGGCATACAGTGCCTTTGGTAAACTCCGTAAAAGAGTGTGGCAAAACAAACACCTGAAGAAAAGTACTAAGATCAGTGTTTACAGAGCCATCGTGCTGTCTACTCTTCTATATGGTTCTGAATCATGGGTCATTTACCGGCACCACTTGCGTCTCTTAGAACGCTTCCATCAGCGCTGCCTCCGTACAATCCTAAACATCCACTGGACTGACTATGTGACCAACACGTCTGTCCTTGAACAGGCAGCAGTCACAAGCATTGAGGCCATGCTGCTGAGAACACAGCTGCGCTGGGCAG